>NW_026048312.1:300000-583092 GCF_023864345.2 Schistocerca serialis cubense | reverse complement strand
CCTTGTGGAGTTCTCTGATATAAAATGCCACCTTCTGGTACAAATTCAGGAAGAGCAGAAAACTGCTGACATTCTGCATCTTGCTCCAGTGTCTGCTGCAATCAAGTAATAAGTACCTCATTCACTTGAATCACACAAACTTCACTGATTTGAGCATTTACACTTTGGTGAACTTTACAAGGCTTGCAACGAACCTCATAGTCATATTTAGTCAGTTTTAAAGCCCATCTTGTCAGTCAACTACTTGGTTCCTTTAAATTTAAGAGCCACAATAAGGCAACAAGATCAGTGACTACAGTGAAATGTCTATCATAAAGGTAGCACTTAAGTAGTTTATGCAGAATACCAAAGCCAACAACTGTTTCTTAGCTGTACTATAAATGATATTTGCTTTGTTGAGCTGACAGGATGCATAGCCAACTGGTTCATCTACACGATCTTGTTCCTGACTTAAAATACAACTCATGGAATAATCACTAGCATCATAGGGCAAGATAAATAGTTTATCAAGGGCAAGATAAATAGTTTATCAAAGTCTGGATGAATGAATAGGGAGGAGCTTTCGTTTCATCATCATTTCACATTTGGTGGTCCAGTTCAAAAGTGCTCCTTTTTCCAGGAATTTTGTTAATGGCTTCATGACAGTGGCATAATCTTGCACAAATGTATCATAATAATTTGTGAGACCAAGAAATAATTGCAATTCTTTCACATTTTTTGGTGCAGGGAAATGATCAACTGCCTCGGTGAGGCGTGAGTCTGATTTTATGCCAGCAGAACCTATAATTTGGCCCAGGTATTGCACCTCAGACTCCGCAAAAGAACACTTCTCCAATTTTAAACATAAATTGGCAGCTTGTAAATGTGGTAGTACACTTATTAGCCGGTCAGAATGTTCCTCCATCAACCACAATAAGGCAAATGGTGGGTTTCAACCCACACAGTAGTAAATCCGTACACCACTGGAAAGTAGAAGATGGGTGCATTTCTCAAACCAAAAGGCATTCCATGAAACTTATATAATCCAGAAGGCAGGAGAAATGCCATCTTTGACTTGTCTCGAGGTGAAACTGGAATTTGATTACAGCTTGATTTCATATGCAGGGTAGCAAAATATTTTCAATTTCCTAACTAATCCAGTGTTTCATCAATACAAGGCAGCTGATATGTAGTATCAAGGGCAGTTACTCGATTCACTGCTCATATTTTGACACAAAGGTAGTAAGTTTTTTCGCCAGCAATGCTTATTATGGGCACAATAATCATAGGCAATGCCCAAGGGCTAAAGGAAGGCTGAATTATTCCAGCATCTAACTGCTATTGGATTCTTCCTCCACAACTGATTGTAAATGACAGGGAATGTAAATGACATGGAGTGCAGTAAGACTTATGAGCTATCGCCAATGTAATCCTTGTTGGACTTTTCATGCTGTGTTATAACCGTGGCTGGAAAATAGCCATGTGAATTTCTCCAATATCTGCTCAGATAAATACATTAATTCCTCTTTTAAATGGATTCTAGGGGATGGGATGGGATTATTGCATACATTCTTGAACTGACAATGAAGTTTCTTTATTTCTTTTGTCCTACACCGTTCAGTGTCTGGTATTGTTGTGACTTGTATATTGGCCAATATTGTTCCACGTGTAACTTCAACATCTCACGTGCAAAATTATCTAAACAAATGGGAATACACATTTTGCTATTTGTGTTTTGGATGGGATTCCCTAAGCTGTTAAGTATTCAGTCTGCATGCCTACTCACAAGCTATACCAACACCACAAAAGAATGTCAGCTCCAATAGGTGAGTAGTTGAAATATTCACAAAAAACAGTAATATTAGTTCCACACTAGTTACAGCAATTGTGAATACATCACTGTTTTACCACCCATGTGGGAGCAATATTAGCTACGTGTGGCCTGAGTTCCCAGTTGGTGCACATCGACAGTGCAGAAAGATACGTATATAGCTTCTTTTCTGTGTTTACTTTGTAGATTCTTACTTAAATTGCGTGTGAGTTTTGTATAGGAGGTGTAATTTTGAGTTTTAGTTACTGTAATCGTAAATTCAGGGAGATTGTAGCGCAGTCATTAGGTATTTGTTTTGTTTTGGTACGTCAGTGGCACTTGTCTGTCTAGTAGGCTCTCAGAGACCAGTGTGGCCTGAGCTCCCAGTTGGTGCACATCAACAGCGCAGAAAGATACGTATATAGCTTCTTTTCTGTGTTTACTTCGTAGATTCTTACTTAAATTGCGTGTGAGTTTCATATAGGAGGTGTAATTTCGAGTTTTAGTTACTGTAATTGTAAATTCAGGCAGATTGTAGCGCAGTCATTAGGCATTTGTACAGGTTACTTCACACGTTCTTTGCGTGTTTTCCTTGCGTTATCTAGGCACGGACTCATGTTTCAGTAACTGTTGTTCAACATCGATTAGAATGGACAGGGACTGTGATTGCTGTGTTCGGATGAGGGCTGAGTTGGCATCCCTTCGCTCACAGCTGCAGGCGGCGCTGACTTCGGTCGCGCAGCTTGAGGTTGTTGCCAATGGGCACCACTGTGGGGAGCTGGACTTGGGTATCACGGGGATGTCAACCTCGTCCCATCTGTCCCCAGATCGGTCTACCGCTGTGGTTGCCCCAGTTGCTGCCCGCAGTGGGGCTGAGCCCTCGCCTGTGGTTGATTGGGAGGTCATTTCAAGGCGTGGCAGGCAGCGAAAGACGTCCCCGGAGGCTGATCAGAAAGCCTCCCTGATGCGTCTGACAAACAGGTTTCGGGCACTGTCTCTGGCTGAGCCAGATGCAGCTGTCTGCCCTGTTTCAGAGGATGACTCTCAGCCTTCAAGGTCCGGGCAATCGCAGAGGGTGGGCTTATTGGTAGTTGGGAGTTCCAATGTTAGGCGCATAATGGGGCCCCTTAGGGATATGGCGGCTAAGGAGGGGAAGAAGTCCAGTGTGCACTCTGTGTGCGTTCTGGGTGGAGTCATTCCTGATGTGGAAAGGGTCCTTCCGGATGCCATGAAGAGCACAGGGTGCAGCCAGCTGCAGGTGGTGGCACATGTCGGCACTAATGACGTGTGTCGCTTTCGATCTGAGGAAATTCTCTCTGGATTCCAGTGGCTATCTGATTTGGTGAAGGCTGCTGGTCTTGCTTATGAGATGAAGGCAGAGCTCACCATCTGCAGCATCGTTGACAGAACCGACTGCGGACCTATGGTGCAGAGCCGGGTGGAGGGTCTGAATCAGAGGCTCAGACGGTTTTGGGACCGTGTTGGCTGCAGATTCCTTGACTTGTGCTATAGGGTGGTGGGGTTTCGGGTTCCGCTGAATAGATCAGGAGTTCACTACACTCAGCTGGCGGCTACATGGGTAGCGGAGGCTGTGTGGTGTGGATTGGGCAGTTTTTTAGGTTAGAAGGCCTTGGGAAAGTACGGGGTGGGCTGCAATCTCAAAGGGTGCATGGCAAATACAGGACGTGCTTGGATCAAGGAACAGTCGGAATTGTAGTTGTAAATTGTTGTAGTTGTGCTAGGAAAGTCCCTGAGCTTCAAGCACTAATAGAAAGCACAGGAGCTGACATCGTTATAGGTACAGAAAGCTGGCTAAAGCCTGAAATAAGTTCTGCAGAAATTTTTACAAAGTCTCAGACATTGTTCAGGAAAGATAGATTAGGCAGAATTGGTGGTGGAGTGTTTGTGTCTGTCAGTAGTGGTTTATCTTGTAGTGAAGTCGAAGTAGATACTCCGTGCGAATTGGTATGGGTGGAGGTTATACTTAACAGCCGAACTAAGTTAATAATTGGCTCCTTCTACCGACCCTCAGACTCCGCTGATATAGTTGCTGAACAGTTCAGAGAAAATTTGAGTCTCGTAACAAGTAAATACCCCACTCATACAGTTATAGTTGGTGGGGACTTCAACCTTCCCTCGATATGTTGGCAAAAATACTTGTTCAAAACTGGTGGTAGGCAGAAAACATCTTCCGAGGTTGTCCTAAATGTTTTCTCCGAAAATTATTTCGGGCAGTTAGTCTACGAACCCACGCGAATTGTAAATGGTTGCGAAAACACACTTGACCTCTTAGCCACAAACAATCCAGAGCTAATAGAGAGCATCATGACTGATACAGGGATTCGTGATCACAATGTCGTTGTAGCTAGGCTCAATACCGTTTCTTCCAAATCCACCAGAAACAAATGCAAAATAATTTTATTTAAAAAAGCGGATAAAGTGTCACTAGAAGCCTTCCTAAGAGACAATCTCCATTCCTTCCGAACTGACTATGCAAATGTAGACGGGATGTGGCTCAAATTCAAAGATATAGTAGCAACAGCAATTGAGAGATTCATTCCTCATAAATTGGTAAGAGATGGAACTGATCCCCCATGGTACACAAAACAGGTCCGAACGCTGTTGCAGAGGCAACGGAAAAAACATGCGAATTTCAGAAGAATGCGAAATCCCGAAGACTGGCTAAAATTTACAGACACGCGAAATTTGGCATGGACTTCAATGCGAGATGCCTTTAATAGGTTCCACAACGAAACATTGTCTCGAAATTTGGTAGAAAATCCGAAGAAATTCTGCTCGTATGTAAAGTACACAAGCGGCAAGACGCAGTCAATACCTTTGCTGCGCAGTGCCAATGGTACTGTTACCTACGACTGTGCCGCTAAAGCGGAGTTATTGAACGCAGTTTTCCGAAATTCCTTCACCAGTGAAGACAAATGGAATATTCCAGAATTTGAAACAGTAGATACCCTAGGGGTTGCGAAGCAACTCAAATCGCTTGATACGGGCAAGTCTTCAGGTCCAGATTGTATACCGATTAGGTTCCTTTCAGATTACGCTGATACAATAGCTCCCTACTTAGCAATCATATACAACCGCTCGCTCACCGATAGATCTGTACCTACAGACTGGAAAATTGTGCAGTCCGCACCAGTGTTTAAGAAGGGTAGTAGGAGTAATCCATCAAACTACAGACCTATATCATTGACGTCGGTTTGCAGTAGGGTTTTGGAGCATATATTGCATTCCAACATTATGAATCACCTCGAAGGGAATGATCTATTGATACGTAATCAGCATGGTTTCAGAAAACATCGTTCTTGTGCAACGCAGCTAGCTCTTTATTCATATGAAGTAATGGCCACTATCGACAGGCGATCTCAAGTTGATTCCGTATTTCTAGATTTCCGGAAAGCTTTTGACACCGTTGCTCACAAGCGACTTCTAATCAAGCTGCGGGCCTGTGGGGTATCGTCTCAGTTGTGCGTCTGGATTCGTGATTTCCTGTCAGGAAGGTCGCAGTTTGTAGTAATAGATGGCAAATCATCGAGTAAAACTGAAGTGATATCAGGTGTTCCCCAGGGAAGCGTCCTGGGACCTCTGCTGTTCCTGATCTATATAAATGACCTGGGTGACAATCTGAGCAGTTCTCTTAGGTTGTTCACAGATGATGCTGTAATTTACTGTCTACTAAGGTCATCCAAAGACCAGTATCAGTTGCAAAGCAATTTAGAAAAGATTGCTGTATGGTGTGGCAGGTGGCTGTTGACGCTAAATAACGAAAAGTGTGAGTTGATCCATATGAGTTCCAAAAGAAATCCGTTGGAATTCGATTACTCGATAAATAGTACAATTCTCAAGGCTGTCAATTCAACTAAGTACCTGGGTGTTAAAATTACGAACAACTTCAGTTGGATAGAACACATAGATAATACTGTGGGGAAGGCGAGGCAAAGGTTGCGTTTCATTGGCAGGACACTTAGAAGATGCAACAAGTCCGCTAAAGAGACAGCTTACACTACACTCATTCGTCCTCTGTTATAATATTGCTGTGCGGTGTGGGACCCTTACCAGGTGGGATTGACGGAGGACATCGAAAGGGTGCAAAAAAGGGCAGCTCGTTTTGTATTATCGCGTAGTAGGGGAGAGAGTGTGGAAGATATGATACGCGAGTTGGGATGGAAGTCATTAAAGCAAAGACATTTATCTTCGCGGCGAGATCTATTTACAAAATGTCAGTCACCAACTTTCTCTTCCGAATGCGAAAATATTTTGTTGAGCCTAACCTACATAGGTAGGAATGATCATCAAAATAAAATAAGAGAAATCGGAGCTCGAACAGAAAGGTTTAGGTGTTCGTTTTTCCCGCACGCTGTTCGGGAGTGGAATGGTAGAGAGATAGTATGATTGTGGTTGGATGAACCCTCTGCCAAGCACTTAAATGTGAATTGCAGAGTAATCATGTTGATGTAGATATATGTTATTAATATTCTTATGCAAAAATTGTTTATAGTAAAAGTATTTACAGTCGCACATAATTTCATAAATAAATTATGTGCCATCTAAAGGAGGATGAAAATAGCTAAAGAATGGCTCTATGAGACATGCTATTAAGTAAAAGAGGAGTTTGTTGTAAATAAAATTCCCTATTTCTGTTAAGCACTGCCAGAAATGATATTCTCCACAATTACATTAAAAGGTTAGCCTGTGAATGAACTATTGATATGATTATACTTTATCATTTAAGTGAATAAATAAGAAAATTTAGAAATAAAGGCTGTAAGATCACTAGTTGACTGGAGTAATATTATGGAGTTATGGAGAAGAAAGTTGTGGATTCAACTAGGTTCTCATAGTTTTGATTTGTTGTGTAAAATAGTTAATAATCACAACTATAAATAAATTTTATCTGTGCATTAATGGAATGTAAATGAAATATCAAATTGTCTAGTGTATATTTAATACAAAATATGTTTAGATCTTGTAAATAATTACAGTGATAGTTTAGAAGCTAAGAACTGACATGACTACAGGAGTAGTCACATGACATAGTTGAGGACGGAGGGAGAGGGTCTTTCATTTGCTGTCCTACTAGTGGGTAAGATTTTGTGTGGCTTACGAGTCACTTATGATAATGTGGTGCGCAGAAAGTTGGACATAGTTATTTCAGTGGAACAGTTTGTGATTCTGGAAATGTCTCTCAGGATGTGATAGTATGAACAGTTGTATTAGGAATCAATTATTTATCAAAGTTCAGTGAACTGGTTAGATTGAGGATTTGTTTAGATTAACAGATGGGTGCACTGGATAATGCCACTGGCACAAACTACACATTGCCTGTGTATGCTCTGCTTGTCTAACTGCAATACTATTTCATATCATATTTAAGTATCATCTGTTTGATCATGATTATAAGACCACGATTTTAGGTACTTGTTTCTTTTGATTTTAACAAATTCAAAATTGAACATAGTTCAGGTATCAGAGGAGAACAATCTGCTTACAACATCATTCAGCATGGAAGAATTAGGTAAGGCTCAAAAACAAAGCAAGAATGGAAAATCAGCTGGCTTAGATGATGTACAAAGAGAGGAAATTAAGCACTTTGGCATAACAACAAAGAAATTGATTCTGCAACTCTTAATAATTTTTTGAGCAGATGTCAAATCCAAAAGATACGGCAGAAGAGCTAAGTAATTGCTATGCTGAAACCTGATAAACAAGGGAACAATGCAAAGAATTTTAGACCAGTTTCATTACTCTTGTCATCTATGCTGGACGGAATGATCTTAAATCACCTCCTATCTGCAGTTGACCCTCTGCTAATACCTCAACAAGCTGCATTTTGTCCTGGTAAAAGCTGCATAAGACAACTGCTGAATCTTACACCGTTCGTAGAAGATGGGTTTGAAGCTTGTAAGGTGACAGAGGTGGTATTTATGACTTATCAGTAACCTATGATACTGTCAACCACCAGCTACTAATACTCAAGGTATACAATATGACCAAGAACTTTAGCAATTCTGCAATACCACAGGTTCTTCGTTGACTTTTGATGGCAGTGCAGTTGATGGAGACTACACAAAAAGGTCTTCCCCATGGAAGTGTGTTGGTCCAATCTATTCAATATGTATACAAATGATCAACCTATAGCCCCTAACACCAGAAGTTTCTTGTATGCAGATGACCTTGCTCTTGCTACTCAGACTTTGAATCAGTTGAGAACACCCTCACGAATGTCCTTGAGGATCTATCAAGATAATATAGCACAAATCAGCTTAAACCAAACCCCTCCAAGACTCAAGTGTGTGCTTTTTGAGAAATAGGGAAGCTACTCGTAAACTGATGATAGAATAGCCAGGAGTTTAGTTAAAACATAGCTAGACTCCAAAATACCTAGGAGTTACACTGGACAGATCTCTTACTTTCAAGAAATATTGAATGAATTACAAGTTGAAAGTTTCCACCAGGAACAATCTGTTAAGAAAATTGATCGAATCACAGTGGAGCAGTCAACCTGAACCTGAAACCATCCACATGTCCCGTTTGGTACAATTCATCACATGCCGAACAGGTAGACATAGCTCTCGATGACACCTGCAGAATTATAACATGTCTGAAATGTACTCCTGTTGAATGCATTTACCACCTTGCAGGAATAGCACCATTTGAAATTCGAAAGAAATTGCAGTGAATAAAGAACAAAAGAAAATGGAACAAGAACAAACCCATCCTCTGTATGGGCATAATCCACATTCGCAGCAATTGAAGTCAAGGAAGAGTTTCCTTAGAACATCAAAGGTGCTTCTTGCCACTGCTGAAAAAGCCAGGGTGCCACTTTTGTGGGATAAAACTTGTGTTCCCTCTGGTTGGAAAAGAGTTTCTGAAACTCTGCCTCCAGGACATGGCGGGGAATGGATGACCTGGAAATCTTTGAATAGGCTGAGATCAGGATTGCATAGATCAAGGTTTAATCTGGCAGGTGGGGCTACAGTATAGAAAACAACATCAAGTGTGATTGTGGAGTAGTCCAGGTTGTCCAGCAAATGCTTCAGTGTCGACTGTGTCCAGCCTCCTGTGTTGCAGAAGACCTTCATCAAGCAACTGAAAATGGACTGGAAATGGCCAAATTTTAGTCAAAGACTATATGACATGTTAACTGTGAACCTCTACCCACACACACACACACACACACACTGTTACCTAGGCTGGCTCACTACTATTAAAGCCTTTCTTAAGGGCACAATTCAACAGCACACAATGAGACCCCTATGTTGGCAGATGAGCCACTAAATTCATGAAGTGGTTGTGTGCTTGACCACCAATTGCTAAGTAGCAGCAAATTAAGTCAGCCAATAATTAAGTTCATTTTGATATTGTAACTCAACTGGTACATTGCAAATGATTAGCTTTCATTAGAAGATAAAGCACCAGTTGTCCACGTGAAGCTGCAGTGCATCATCCAGAAAGATAGTTTCAGTAGGCTCTTGGATGCTGGTTGCCGTTCAGAGAACTTGCTCTTCTCCACCAGACATGGTTTCAAGTGTGCTTCCAACACTAAGATATGCAGATTAGTGTAGCCTCATGCAACAGAGCTTCTTCTCTGAGACACTCATATTTTTTTAGCAGTGTAGCTGCTCAAAAACTTTCCCGCACCTCAGTTCTGTCTATTTTATTATTGTTTGCAACCATTAGAAGTGGCCAATCTCTCAGCAATAAGTATGACAAAAAGTATAACTTGTACTGGCAGTGTGACCTGACCACTTTCAAGGCCTACAATTCCAGTTGGAACACATGGTGGGAATTATTGCCATGAGAAAAAATAAGATAAAACAACAAGCCTCATCTCCCAGCAGTGAAAAACTAACAAAGTCTTGCAGAGATATTGGAGATGCCACCTTCATCTCTCCCCCAGTCTGTGGTTTCATGCCCTAGTAAATACATCTACTACTCAAGCCTCTGCTTTCTCATCCAACACATCATTTCCTGTTTAGTATTACCCCAGGGAATAAGTGTAGCATGAAACTGTGCATATTTGGATGAGAAAAGCTTCAATATCATCTCCTGTCGACTGTCAAAAGATGAAAGTCTTGTCCCTATAGAAAGTCACCCCCTCCTTGCCTCAATATCAGTCCACTAATCCCTTAGTCAACACTTAAAAACCTGCCATCATTCTTCGTAGACTCAATCACAGTCTTCATCGATTCTGTGATGGTCTCATGCTGTCCATGAAGACGAATATCTCGCCAATATGCTGCTGATATGGTTGCACTACCAGTCGGAGGATGGCATTCACGTATCATACAGCTATTATGGCGCCTTTCATGACCACCAGCAGCACACAGAGGCCCTACATAATGCCATCCCTAAACAGCAGGTAACCTCCACCTTGCTGCACTCGCTGGACAGTGTGCCTTAGGCGTTCAGCCTGACTGGGTTGCCTCCATACACGTCTCCGACGATTGTGTGGTTGAAGGCATATGCAACACTCATCGGCAAAGAGAACGTGATGCCAACCCTGAGCGGTCCATTCGGCTTGTTGTTGGGCCCATCTATACCACACTGCATGGTGTCGTGGTTGCAAAGATGGACCTTGCCATGGGCGTCGGGAGTGAAGTTTCGCGTCATGCAGCCTATTGCGCACAGTTTGAGTCATAACATGACACCCTGTGGCTGCACAAAAAGCATTATTCACCATGGTGGCGTTGTTGTCTGGGTTTTTCCGTGCCATAATCCATAAGTAGTGGCCATCCACTGGAGTAGCGGCCCGTGGGCGGCCTGAGTGAGACATGTCATCGACAGTTCCTGTCTCTCTGTATCTCCTCCATGTCAGAACAACATCGCTTTGTTACACTCTGATACACCTGGACACTTCCCTTGTTGAGGGCCTTTCTTGGCACAAAGTAACAATGTGGACACAATCGAACCGTGGTATTGACCATCTAGGCATGGTTGAACTACAGACAACACGAGCCGTGTACCTCCTTCCTGGTGGACTGACTGGAACTGATCGGCTGTTGGACCCCCCCTCTGTCTAATAGGCAGTGCTCATGCATGGTTGTTTACATCTTTGGGTCAGTTTAGTTACATCTCTGAACAGTCAAATGGACTTCGTCTGTGATACAATATCCACAGTCAGTGTCTATCTTCAGGAGTTCTGGGAACTAGGGTGATGCAAAACTTTTTTTTTGATGTGTGTATATGTTTTTCCTAAATCATATTGAGAAGACATCAAGACAATTCTGTCAATTATGCCATCAGCTATTCCCTTCTCATCTCTGACAGAATTAAGCATGTATTACGACTCTGATGATCTTTCTGTTGACAAGGCAATAAACTCTAACAAAAAGAAAGTAAGTCAATCTGGATCTTATTACAAACAATTAATGAGATACTGTGAGCATTGTAAAACTTATTAAAAATGAAGAAATATTTGACTGTCTCAAATAGCGATACAAACAAAAGAGTGACATAAATTAAAAGAAGTCCTTAAAAATCCACTGCCCTCTTCAGCGAATTTATTTTAGAAAATAACACATCGTTTGATGAGTGTCAGCCCCTCATTTCTTATTTTGCCTAACATAAGGACAACACATACCTCTCGTAAACTAGATTATAAATCAGCCAGTACTGTTTCTGTGATCAGCCTCAATCTTCAGCCAAGGAACAAAGGGTGTCCATAGTAACTAGTTGTGTATTAAGCTATGAGTCATCGTCTGACAGGGAACTAATTACATATGATGTTCTACAAGATTCCGTCTTGGGGCTTTCTTTTTCTTCATGTAATAACAATATTACAAAATGCCAAGTTTATTTGTTCAGAATTTCTACAATAGCCATTGACATACATGCAGCAATCAGTACTACAAGCTTTTAGTCAGCTCAAGATCACTCCAGCTCCTTCTAATGAAATCTGAAAAACTGTTAACTCCCTTAAAAGCGAAAATTCTCATGAGGACGATAACATTTGAAGCACAATACTAAAAGCATAGTCTTCTGATATGGGTACTGTAGTCAGCCACACATTCATGCATCACTTTTATAACAGGGTCCAAGCCTCTTGCAGGAACACAGGACTTGTTGCTAGCAAGTAGGTGAATGAACAGTAGACGTTACTACTGCATGAAAAATTGAGAATTTGAGATGGACAGGAAGCATGTCTGGATGGCTGAGGCAGTTAAGGCAACCACCCACATTAAGCAGGTAGCAGGAGATCAAGATCTGGTCCAGCAAAAAGTTTTGACTTTCACCACTGAACTATTCCAGTGCCTGATTGTGGCTGGTGCTGATCTTTTCCTCAAAATTCGTAGCTTACTTGGCATTCATCTATTCTTTGACGTCATATAGCATAGCTCTCATGGGCAATTACGCACATAGATACTAAGTATTAATTGCACAGGCATACCAGTAAATAAAGGCAAGGCCTCTGGTCCAGATTGTATACCAGTTAGGTTCCTTTCAGGGTATACTGATACAATAGCTCCATCCTTGCAGCAAGAATTTGGAATATATACTTTGTTTGAACATTAGAAATTACCACAAAGGAAATGATTTATTGACAAATAGCCAACATGTATTCAGAAAACATCATTCTCGTGGAACATAACTAGCTCTTTATTCTCATAAAGTAATGAATGTGGTTGTCAGAGGATGTAAAATTGATTCCACATTTTTTTATTCCCAGCAAGTTTTTAACACCATTCTTTTCAAGTGACTTTTAATAAGGTTGCATGTCTATGGAGTACCACCTCTAGTGTGTGAGTGCATTCATGATTTCCTGCCAGAAAGATCACAGTTCATAGTAATTGATGGAAAGTTATCAAGTAAATCTGAACTAATGTCTGGCGTTCCCTTAGGTGGTGTTATAGGGCCTCTGATATTCCTGGTCCATATCAACAATTTAGAAGACAATCAGCAGCCCACTTAGACCGTTTGTAGATGATGCTGCCATTTCCCATCTTGTAAAGTCATTATATGATCAAAACTAACTGGAAAATGATTTAGGCAAGATATCTGTAAGGTGCAAAAAGTGGCAACTGACTCTAAATAATGAGAAGTGTGAAGTCAGCTACATGAGAACTAAAAGGAATCTGCTAAACTTTGATTACATGTTAATCACACAAATCTAAAGGCTGTGAATTCAACTAAGTACTTAAGGATTATAATTAAGAATAACTGGAATGATCATGTAGATAATGTTGTGGGAAAAGTGAACCAAAGACCGTGATTTATTTGCAGAACACTCAGAAAATGCAATAGGTCTACTAAAGAGACTGCCTACACTATACTTGTATGACCTCTTCTATAGTAATGCTGCATAGAGTGGGATACACATCAGATAGGATTGATGGGGTGCACTGAAAAAGTTCAAAGGAGCAGACAACCTTGTAAGTAGGGCAATCACAGTTATAAGTAATCACCTAAGGTATCAATAAACTGCTTCAGCTGTACTTAGTAAGACACAGCATGTGGCCATGTCCTCCCATTCATGACTGTGTGTAGACTGGAGGAGTGTATCCATCCACCATACTGGATTGGAAATTTAGCTGTTTTATTCAATGACATACCACCTTTTAGTGGTGTTTTGTTCTGATAGACAATGAATTTTGGGCACAAAAGTTTCAAGCTTTTTAGCTCTAATGTTTTAGTTACATTTTCACATGAAGAAGCAACTTTTAGTGCCATGAAACGAGTAGTGATCTAAAAACTGGAGAACTAAATACACTTGAAGCAGTTCATTATTACCCAAGATGAGTTCAAATAAGGGAAGCTCATATTGCATTATCATGAAACGGGGGAGAGATTACCAAAGATATTATGCATGATTTGGGGTGGCAATCATTAAACCAAAGTTGTTTTTCATGTGAAACCAAAGTTGTTTTCTTTTGCAAGAGATATCATGAAATTTCAATCACCAACCTTCTCCTTTGAATGTGAAAATATTGATTTGGCACCCACCTACATAGGGAGAAATGACCATCATAATAAAATAAAAGAAATAAGAGCTTGCACAAAGATTTTTGAGAATTTGTTTTTCCTCTATGCTATTTGAGAGTAGAATAGTAAAGAAATAGCCTGAAGGTGGTTTGATAAATGCTCTGCCAGGCACTTAATTGTGAATTGCACAGTAATCATGTAGATGTAGATGTTTTCTCCAATGATACAATCTGGTGTCCATTATTGAACTTCATGTCGACGACTGTTCAAAAATAATTGCCTACAGGCAACAGCTCACATTACATTTTCTCTCTTATGTAGTTTGTTGCAAATAGTCAGGCACAGTTTACAAATAAATATAACACTCATAAATACAGCACAATGAACAAAAATAGCCTCCACTATGCACAACCTAGCCTCACTCTTCCACAGAAAGGAGCAAAGTATGCTGCCATAAAAGTATTTGACCATCTCTTGTGTGTATTAAAGGTGCTGGCAGAGGATGAAAGTCTGAAAAATAAATTGAAATACTTTCTGCTTGACAACTCCTTCTATCCAATAGATGAGTTTTACTTTTATCAAATTTTGTTGCACATTAAGGTTAAAGCAGAAAATCCAGTTTTGTAAATGGCCGACACATTGCCAGGTTTTCACAAAGAAAATGCATCTTATTTGTGAACATACTGCCCAGATACTACATCATAGTGAGTTGTTGTGAATATGATCCATGAAACAAGTATAAAAACTAAAAAAGCTAACTAACTAAACTAATGATTATTTTATGTGCTACAGTTTATATACATTTACAAGTTATTTTAACTTATTTCAGTATCCATGAGAATCATTTCACTTAAGATATGTGCAAGGAACATTAGCGTAACATCGTCTACATCCTTGACATTCTTCTCACTATGAATCTATGGAACAAAAATCTCAAATCTAAACATAAACCAAAGGGCAAGTCATCAAGTGATGGTGGAGGCCAGGCTATAAAATTTCCAAAACCAATTTACCAGGTAGAAAAGTGTTGTCAAGTTAGTTAATCCTTCTCTTGTAATGAACCACTTCTCCACAATGTGCATTAATGCCATTTCACTATTTTTCTGTAGCTTTACTGATAATTTGCTGCAGTTGGTATTCGGCAAAATATTAACTTTTTGGTTGCTAGCATCTTATAGACTGAATATTTTGTAAAGATAAAGGTTCTAAATTATCCTCAAAATGGATACATCATCATTGTAAGGGGTGATGATGGAGGCAATCATCAAAAGTTGGAGGATCTATTGGAATTGGATGCAGCAAGTAGCAAGTTAACTAAGAACTTTTTATCTGAGATATCTGATTGCCACATTCTCTTCCATTATATGCCGAATGTAGATGGCGTTACACCTACCTACTTTGTAGGTTGTGCTGAATTGCTAATCATTTGCATATCCAGACATGTAGTAAACTTCATGGCAATTTGATGTTTGTTGTATGCTGACTCTATGGCGCTGCAATTTTAATAGCCAGCTGTGTGTTCACGATGTTAGAATAGATACTGATTCTTGTAACTTAATGAGCATGAAGCTCATATATTTAGCTCATTGTTTTGACTATGAGAGTTGTGGTCGCAACTCCCTCCAGCAAATCAGGTTGCACAGGACAGCATACTTTCCAAGCTGGGCGAGTCCACTAGAAACTCAAGCAGCCTCCTACAGAGGTCAGCAGCACAACAGGAACTATGTTGCACATCAGCAATCATGTGGAACAAATAGTGTGCAGCTTCATATTGCAGAAAAAAACAAGAAATAAGCCATGGTCCATGTTCCAATGGGCACTTACAGTTGTAGCTCCAGTTCATTGCAACTCATGTGCAGAGGAGCATTGATCTGTTCACCAAACAAACTTCCATGCTCACCAGTGATGAGTACAAGATGGGATCACCAGTGTTTTGACAATGAAAGACATTGCCACAGAGCAGTGCCCACACCGGGAAGAATATAGCAACGTTCAATGGTTGGGAACTAATCTCTGAATGGGACTGGCACACACTAAGACTGTTTGTACAATGATCAAATGAGAGTTGAGTACTTGTGTTACTGAACAAATCAGAGTTTGGGAATAGACATTTGTATTTATTCAGTAGTTGCAATTTATGTGTATACACATGTGATAGTGTTTGTTGAGAGAAGCACCTCTGTTCATGCAGACATATCAGCGACACCTCGTGAGCTGTTGTTAACGTACAGTTGTCACAGTAGCCACATTGATTGGCACTGAAATGAAGTTACAACAGTTACACTCCCTGGAGATGACATTGTATGGACAAATACAATGGACTTAGCATCATTTGAAAAGCCTGTGAAAAGAACTCAAAGTCTCAGTGCTTTAGAACACCGCAGCATTGAGAAAATTCAGCAGAGTAGAAAATTTTCAAACAGCAAGTTATACATAATTTTCTCAATTTATGTCTTGCCTGGTAGAAAAGTATGCTGTCTAACCAATTTTTTCCAGGCAGTAACTCACAGCAAAGGCTGCTGAAACAGATGAGCAAAAAATAATGTGGACAAGAGGAAGTAAGGAGAATGACACTGGCATTCTATCCATCTGACCAAAGAAGGAAAAATTACTAAATTACATCAACCAGATGGAGACAGGACAGGGCATCAGGTGAAGTAAAGCAAAGAGCCAATTTGCTACCTAGTACTGGAGCAGAAATTTATAGTACACTTCAACAATTGTTTCCAGACAGGGATCTGGGTGAATTATGTAAACATTAAAGAAAAACTAGCAGCATTATTCAAAAGTAAAATCCTCATAGCAACAGCATACCACAGCTTTACAAAGCATACAAGAAATGTTATCAGTCTTTTAAGGGGTTGATTGCTATGCTCCGGGGTGTAGCTACAGATTGTAAATTTAAATGTTAATATCTTGAATGTAATTTTATGTATGTGGGTTAAGGCAGTAATGGACATGTTAATAGTACATGCACCTGGTGCCAGTTTGAGAAATGAACTAATTAGGTTAAATGAACCAACATTATGAGAGTGTTTAAGTGTTATCCAGTTTTTGAGCAGACAAAATGAACAAAAAGGATGCTACATAATATGGGAAATGAAGTTTTCGAAACAGAATTTCATGGCTGCAGAAAAGTAGGCAGGAGTACAAGTATACCCTTAAAAAGGTATAAATATGAGATCAGTTAGAAATACAAATAATAGAAAATGAAGTAAAGTGGTGTGCCAAGTGTTTCATTACACGTGGTAGGGAAGTATGCTATTACAAAGAAACAAAATGTTTAAACTGTAGTAATAAAGGGCATAAGACAGAAGTAGGCCTACAAGAACAAAGTAGGAAAATTAGGTATAATACATAAAATGAAGTAAGTGAAGGTGCAGACAAAGATTTCAGAAATAAAGTATACTAAGTAATATTGAGTAGTGCTAAACCAGTAGTAGTAGGTGTGGAAATAAATGGGAATAAAGTACAGTTCAAAGTAGATACAGAATTTTCCGAAACTATAGCAAAATTGTGCAACTCTAATTTACCATATCATGGAAGTTAAGCAAATTTAATTATATGCTTTCAAGCCACAGTGACCAGCCTACTAAAATAAAAGAATAGTGTGCTGTAAATGCTCAATATAAGAGTACAGTAGTACTAGCAACACTTCGAGTGACACAGTGTCCAGCAGCTACATACATTATGGGATTCTACCTCATTGGAAAAGTCAGGTTTACAGTCAGTGATTCAGCAGATCAGATAGAAGTAATGGCTAAAAACAGGAATGTGCAAAGCCCTGTACGAGGGTTAGCACTTTAATAGTGGCACCTATTTATTTACAACTTATACAACAGAGATAAATGTTTCAAAGTTTTAATGTCCTTCAAAGTTGTCACCAACATTTCATATAGCCCACTGCTAGCAACGTCGAATTCTTAGAATACCCTTAGTAGCACCAATTGTGTTGATAGTTTGAGTGGAGCCACCTATTGCTCAATGAATCTCTGTAACAGTTCTGAAGCAACTGACATGAAATGCTTCCTTCAATTTAGGAATCAAGTTGAATACACAAGGACTTAAGGCTGAGAAGTTTGTTTGGTCGTACAGCACTTTCCAGCCTCATCAATTGAATAAATCAGTTGCAACTTGCACTACATGCACCTGAGCATTGTCCTGCAAAATGATGGGTGGGTCCTGAAGAGAGTGTTGCCACTTCTTTCTCTAAGCTGGTCACAGGCTGTGTTCCAAAACTGAACCACTTAGATAAAGAAGCAGTGACTGGTTTGTTTGAGTGATGGGGCCAGGAAGTGCTGCACCATCCATCACACTCCCCAGACTTATGCCCTTGTGATTTCAACTTGATTTCTAAACTGAAGGAAGAACTTCATGACATTAGCTTCAGAACTGTTACAGATATTTGTTGGGCAGTAGACCAGTCCACTCGAATTATCAACACAGCTGGCACTGCTAATGGTATCCTGTGTTGGTGACACCTCTGAAGGACTGTAAAACTTTGAAACATGTATTTATTTTGTTGTACAAGTTGTAAATAAGTAGTTGCCACTATTGAGGATCCAACTCTTGCACAAAGTACAATGGAATTTTTGGTGAAATGTCAGGAAGTGCACAAGGTTACAAGGTGCATACACCGATGGGTCAAAACATTATGACCACAGTCCACCATGAGGTTTTATGGTGCCTGGTGGTGCTGAGGTAACGTGACACAGTAAGAGAATTGTATGAGAAGAGCAGAGATGAATGGAAAATCATTGTAGCAACGATAAGAGGCACAAATGCGGAAATCCACTGACTTAAGCGACTCTGATAAATGTTACATTGTTGTGGCCCAGTGCCTGGGAACGAGCACCTCAGAAATGGTGAAGCTGGTCACCTGTTCTCATGCTACTGTTATGAACATCTATGCTGAAAGATGCTAAAATCACGGATAGGTGACAAGAAGTTGGATCTCCACACCTCATCACAGAACATAGGGATCAGAGGCTTACCCACTCTCTAAAGCAGGATGGGTGGAGATCTAATGATATAGTACAGTGCTGATGCAAGCATAAGTGCGTTGGTGCACATCATTCAGTACACATTGTTGAACATGGTGTTCCACAGCAGAGGACCCATACGTGTTCCCATGTTCATCTAACATCATCATCAATTATGATTACAGTGGGCCCAGTGTCATCAAGATTGGACGGTGGATCAATGGAATTGTGTCCCCAGGTCGGATGAATCCCATTTATTGTTAAAACAGGTCAATGGTCATGTCCAGATAAGCTGTCATCCAAGCAAACAGCTACTTGAAACATGCATTGTCTTGAAGGGTGCAGGCCGGTGGCAGCAGTATTGTGTTATGGAGTCTATCATCTGGGCTCCCATGGAACCTGTGATAGTAATCAAAGGACCCATGACACTTATGCTGGATGTCTTTCCCAAAAGCAATGGCTGGCCGAAGTGGCCGTGCGGTTAAAGGCGCTGCAGTCTGGAACCACAAGAACGCTACGGTCGCAGGTTCGAATCCTGCCTCGGGCATGGATGTTTGTGATATCCTTAGCTTAGTTAGGTTTAACTAGTTCTAAGTTCTAGGGGACTAATGACCTCAGCAGTTGAGTCCCATAGTGTTCAGAGCCATTTTGAACCAAAAGCAATGGCATCTTCCAGCAGGATAACTGTCAATGCCACAAGGCCAGAATCATGTTTTAATGGTTTGAGAAGGACGATAGTGAGCTCATGTTGATGTCTTGGCTATCAAATTCGACTTATCTGAATTCAATGAAACCCAACTGGGACACTATTGGTCACCAGCTTCGCACCCACAACAAACCGCCCATAAATTACGGGAAATGTGTGATCTGTGCTTTGGCATCTGGTACCACAGTCCTCTGGAAACCTATCAAGTACTTGTCAAAATCATGGTATGCTTAATCACTGCTGAACTGCGTTCCTGAAGTGGATGAACATGCTATTAAGTAGGTGGTCATAATGTTTTGGCTCACTCATCAGTGTATACAATCTTGAAACCTAATGCAATGCAAGGTTAGACTAATAGCATACACATGCATGAAAAGGTCAAACATGAATTACACTGCCTTGGAAAGTAAAAACATAAAAATAAATTAAAGTAAAATCTTTCCAGAAGGTGGGGAGGAAATTAAATTAAACTTCACTGATTGAGAGAGTATTTGAAGTTATTTTAGAGATTGCAAAATTGAGTCACATATACAAAGAACCTGGCAGTACGAGCACATTGATCACTGTGATGTTACACCCCCTCTGCACAAGATGCATGTACTGATTCAGAGGGGAAGGGTGTCAAAAATCCATTGTATCCTCTCCTGAGGCTATGTGGCTCACAACTGTTGTAACTGGTCCCAGATATCATGGATGCTGGCACTGGTACAGAGTTAATGTCTGAGCTGGTTCCACACATATACTGTTGGGGGAAGATCTGGGGATCTTGTTGGCCATGGGAGCACCTCAACATCATGCAGACAGTTCATAGAGACACGTAAAATGTGTGGATGAGAATTGGCACCTTTCTTGGCAATAATGGTCATCTGCGGTAATGCAGAACATGATGGCCATGGGAGCACCTCAACATCATGCAGACAGTTCATAGAGACACGTAAAATGTGTGGATGAGAATTGGCACCTTTCTTGGCAATAATGGTCATCTGCGGTAATGCAGAACATGATGTGATGTCATTCATCAGGTTGGCAGAAGCAGATGTGAAAGGATTATGATGTACTTGGCGCACAGTATGCCAATTCTCCCTTGTAGACATGGTCAACCAGAACCTTGACTATGAGTACGCCTACCCTCACATTCCCATGCAGTCCAGCATTGTGCCACTATTACATCCAAATGCCCTACAAACCAGGATATTGCATGATTTGAGCAGCCAGACAAATGGAAACCCACAATGACACCTCTTTCAAACTCTGCCAGATGCCCATAATGCTCTCTCACATGAGCACCTAGCATCTCCATATCTTTCACAGTGATCACTTAATTATGTGATGCTGTTCAAGCCCCTTACATACCCTACCAGGTCAGGTAACAACACTAAACATGAGCAACACTAATGCAGTCTGGTGGCTGTTCAGTCTGTCACAGAGAATACCAACTAAATCGTGTACATACCCAATGGTGATATGTGCACAAAGTTACACTGACATCTGATTGTGTCTTCTGAGTGCTTCATCTTCTTTTTTGTTTTTTGTAAGGCTCTATAGATTGTTTAGAAGGAGTGGCATAACTGAACCTATTATGAACAGTCCATGGGTCACACCGTTTCTAAAAGTAGAAAAAACAAATGGAGAGATATGGCTGTGCAATGACTTCAGATCAACCGTGGATGTGCAGTCCCTAATTTATAGGTACTCAACTTCATGAGGGGAAGACATAATGGCAAAATTAGAGAAAAGAAAACAGTATTCACACATTGATTTGAGAGAATGTTACACTATGTGATCAAAAGTATCCGGACACCTGGCTGAAAATGACTTACAAGTTCATGGCACCCTTCATCGGTAATGCTGGAACAATACAGCACTAGCCAACCCTTAGCCTTGATGATAGCTCCCACTCTAATAGGCATATGTTCAATCAAGTGCTGGAAGATTTCTTGGGGAATGGCAGCCCATTTTTCATGGAGTGCTGCACTGAGGAGAGGTATCTATGTTGGTCAATGAGGCCTGGCATTAAGTCAGTGTTCCAAAACATCCTGAACTTGTTCTATAGGATTTAGATCAGGACTCTGTGCAGGCCAGTCCATTACAGGGATGTAACCACTCCGCCACAGGATGTACATTATGAAAGGGTGCTCAATCATGTTGAAAGATGCAATTGCCATCCTTAAATTGCTCTTCAACATAGGAAGCAAGAAGGTGCTTAAAACATCAGTGTAGGCCTGTGCTGTGATAGTGCCACACAAAACAAAAAAGGGTGCCCTCTCCATGAAAAACAGGAGCACACCATAACACCAATGCCTCCGAATTTTACTGTTGGCACTACACACACTGGGAGATGACATTCACTGGGTATTCGCCATACTCACACCCTGCCATCGGATCACTACGTTGTGTACCATGATTCGTCACTCCACACATTTTTCCACTGTTCAGTCAGCCAATGTTTATGCTTATTACACCAAGCGAGGCATCGTTTGGCATTTACTGGTGTGATGTGTGGCATATGAGCAGCCACTCGACCATGAAATCCAATTTCTCACCTCCTCCCTAACTGTCATAGTACTTGCAGTGGATCCTGATGCAGTTTGGAATTCCTGTGTGATGGTCTGAATAGATGTCTGCCTATTACACATTACAACCCTCTTTAACTGTCGGCGGTCTCTGTAAATCAACAGATGAGGTCGGCCTGTACGCTTTTGTGCTGTATATATCCCTTCACGTTTACACTTCACTGTCACATTGGAAACAGTGGACCTAGGGATGCTTAGGAGCGTAGACATCTCGTGTACAGATGTATGACAGAAGTAACACCTGATCACCTAATCATGTTCGTCTGTGAGTTCTGCGGAGTGCCTAATGACTACTGAGGTCGCTGATATGGAGTACCAGGCAGTAGGTGGCAGCACAATGCACCTAATGTGAAAAACGTAAGTTTTTGGGGGTGTCCGGACACTTTTGATCACATAGTGTATCTGCGACTCCCACTCGATGGGAAAGCCAGAAGGTAATAGTCATCAACACACTATGTGGCCTCATCAAACATAAAATTTCACCTTTTGGAATAAATTCTGCCCCAAGATTGTAACAAAGGTACCTTGACCAATTAATCAGAAACATTCTGGATGCAGCAAATTACACTGATGATACAGTATCATAAAAGATTATAGGGTGCATATAACCTTGAAGCTTAATGCAAAGCCAAAGTTCTGCAATGTTAGACCATTAGCTTACACATTTATGAGAAGGCTAAACAGGAATTACACAAGTGATTCTATTTTAGTGATAGCAAAATCGAATCGCATATGGAAAGAGCTTAGCAGTATGAGCCCGTTACCATTATGGTGCCACAACCCCTTTGGCCTAGACGCATGCACTGATTTGGATGGGAAGTGTGTCATGAAGCCATTGTATCTTCTCCTGAGATGATGTGGCTCACAACTTTTGTAACTGCTCCCTGATATCATAGATACTGGCAATGGGACAGAGTTAACATCTGAGCAAGTCCCACATTTGTACTGTTGGGGACACATCTAAGAATCTTCTTTTCCATGTGTTTTATCAGAAACGCTTAAGACATTGATAAATATTTGTAAGGCAGGTTCTATGTCTTTTCACCAAGGCACAAGAGAATCTGCAGAAAGACGTGTGTCAACAGCTTCCAGATTGCTTTGCAGAACTGTAACATGACCTGTGACAAAACATGAGTCCTTCACTGATTCCAAAACAAATAGTTCCATCTGTCTCAACATACCAATCAAACTGAAGGAAAGCCTCCTGAATGGCCATCCTCTGGCAGCCTGAGAGTTTTATTCTATAATATTTCAGTTTGGTTTCTGTTTATCAGATGATGCACATGGTACTTAACAGTCCAAATAAATATTCAATCAAAGACATTATGAACATCATAGGCATCTTCAACAACTTACGGCAACATGCAAGGTTTGCAAAAATGTGAATGCATTCGACAACAGCTTCCACAACTATTGTACTTGCACAAAGGTAGAATGGCTTGCAAGAAAATTGCAAAATCATGAAGAAAATCATCAATGGGACACTCAGAGGGAATGAATTGTGAATATCACTTCTGGGAACAACATAGAAAATTAATGGATGAGGATGAGCACACCAGTATCAACACTACATATACGGTGACCTGTTGGTGGCCCTCACAGGCAGCACTAGAATCAAGCTAAAATAAATATCCTGTGGTATACAGGAGTGTATGCAGGGTGAAGTTAGTCAACAAGGTCACTGCTGCTGGCTGTGGGGTGGGGTGGGGGGCAGAAGGTCCAGTACTTCTATAATGCAACCCATGCATTATTACAAGATTGCATTGTAGCAGAGGTGCCTGTAGAAGACACTAGAATTGTTGTCCACATATGAATAATTTTCAACTCATGTGGAACCGTTGTTTCAGTGTGCTCAATTTTCTTTTACACTAGAGTAAGTTTTAAAGGCAGTTTGAGAGCTAATAGTAGTTGCGTAGCCACTTTTATAAAATCTCCAATCATGAATAATGAGATAAATTCAGACTCAGAATGCCAAATAATATGGCACTGGTCAAAAACAGTAACCAGTTGTTTCTTTGAGCCATCTGTATCAAACATCAAAGTGGCTAAATGCTTTCCAGAAAGTTTAGAGGACATTTCACGTGAATTTATTTATCCATGAAATCATATTCATGACGTGGGGTACAAGTTATAGCAAGATATAGCTGATGGAACATAAAATTTTTTTGCTACACAGATTTCGAAATACACATGACATACATACATTTACATTTCAATAGTTTCTAAGTAGTGACCTTTATTTTAATAAACAAAGCCAACATGAGAATTATTATTATTTAACCACCTTCACATTCATGGTTAATACATTTTGGATGGAATTAAAGTTACTGGCAATATAAATTCATCAGAAGAATTTAAAAAAAATGTTGGAACATTATGTTGTGACATTCTTCCTGAAAGAGTTTTTATTGCTTTTGATTGGGCAAAGTAATTTATTATAGAGTATGTTACATACGTGCCTCACACTGCCATGGCATTTACTCAGTCTCAGATTTGTCAGTGAATGTCATCATCACCATGGGTGTGTGAATCATGCATGTCATTATTTGTTTTAAAAAGATGAGGGTACTTATTTTTAAATGAAACAGTCTCTAAGATGTATATCCATGGGACAGGTAATATTCCCAGTTCTTTAAAGGATGGTTGCCACAACCCTATCAGAGAGATTCCAATTTACCACTGGATGCAGTACACATTAAGTATAAGTAACAGATAGAAAGAGTCATGTTGCATTGACTGTTCTGTCAATTCTTGGCAGAATATTTTACACATTATGAATGAAACACAATCAACACTGGTGTAATAGTCTACAATATTGTAGAATATTGCACCAGTGTTTGTGTTTCATTCATAAAGAGTCATGTGATATTGTACTAAATGTCTCTTCTTTACTGATAACTATCATGAGTTGCTGGGTACACAAGATTCTTTTTTAGATAACATCTTAGATTTCCCAACAACAAATCAGACAGAACATTTGAAGGGAGGTTACATTTTAATGTCCTGTTTGGGTAATTAGGGGTATAATGTACAACTGGACCAGACAAGGGTGGAGAAGGGGTAGGGTCAGAATTTTCATTAAGGAACAACTTTGGTATTTCTGTCAAGTGATTTAAGGAAACCAAGAGAAACATAATTTTAGATAGCTCAATGTGGTACTTACCCCTATCTGGTAGTTTAATGAGCAGTTTTCAATTTAACATGGACTCCCTACTGTAGCTCAGAAAAATTCCAGTTAAAAGCCTGAAAAATAAAGTTTAACTGATATTTCAAGTTGCTGAGAAACAATGTTTTATTTCCTCTATCAGAGAAATCTACAAAATTATGGAGAGGAAGTGCTGAATAAATGGTCTAGAAAGTATATTCTACAGCAAATTTTACTCTCAAGTGTTCAAACAATTTTTATTATGACATACGAATATACAGGGTGTTCACAGTTTCTATTACAGGCTTCTAGTGTTTTAGAGGGGACTTCATCAGTAATTGAGTTAGTCAATAAAGTTTTTATGAGGAATTCATTCCAGAAACATGCCATATGGATGTAAAATCAGTTTGATGATTGGATCACTTTCAGATATACCACTTCATGGTATGCACGCAGAGGAGAAATGTGCTTTGACCTGTGTGCTCTGCAGGAGATGCTCGGCATGGTAGTACTGCTGTTAATTGCACAAGGTGTATCTGTGATGGCTCGCAAACCCTGGTGCATATCCTTGGAGCACCACAGACAACCCTGCTAGTTGCAAACATACCCGTTTCTCACAGCCATAGTTGTTGTTAGTTGAAAATATTATGTGATGACTGAGATGAAGCAGAAATTGTTCCTGATACATGTAGTGTGCAGCTCTACCATTACTTGCTACACCCTCCTAGAAGCTGGTAATAGCAACTGTGAAACACCCTGTATATTTTTGTAGATTTCACATAAAACATAACAACTATTTTCCATTTATACATATCAATATACACTAACCATAATAAAACAATGCGCAGTTTATGGCATTCTGCATACTAAGTACAAAATCAAAACCTGAAATCAAAACTAGTACTGTTGCAATTGAAAAGATACATAATGCAAGGTAATATTTGTTAATGATTTTGCTGCATTCCTCTACTTACAATATATTTATGGGTTTTCATACTTAAATAAGAGTGGTATGTTCCTAAATCTTAATTAATACCATTAACATATGGGTACTATAAAGGTGCCTGAAACTGGAAATCACACCTTCATCCTGTGGCTGGTGTTAACTGATGTGATGAGAAGGAAACACCCACTTTCTACATTATTCAAAATGATGTGGGTATCACATCATGTGGACAGGGCGTAACTAGGATAGGGCATCTGTGGTACTGCACAAAGGTACCCAGACACAAGAGGCCCCTTAATGTCCAAAAGAAAAAAGAAAATCAACATGGGGAGGTTAAATGGAAAAAATGAAAAAGTAACATGCGTAAATAGAGGAGCATTAAGGGAACAGTTGTGGGAAGGAAATGGCAAAATCAGCTGTAGTGCAACATGCTTTGCAGTGACCAAACAACAAGATTCTATTTGATGAGAACTTGGTCATAACCACAGGTGGATACTGCTGTAGGTTGTTCAGAGAGGTAACAGACATGCTAATAATACCTAGTATAATTTCTATAAATTAAAAACGTCTAAAAACACAAACAGTTTAAATGACTTTTATTAATTTTGCCCATTCTCCTAAAGAATCGTGTTGTTGCAGATGACAGGCTATCCAGCCAAAAGGGTCAGTGTGTTACAAACCACGTAAACTATTACCTAAGGTAAAAATATCACAATGGTAACAACAAAAAATTTAAAACTTATAAAGGTTTCCAGTACTTCACATTGTGGTGGAATTTATTTGAATCGAGTTACGAACTTAGAATAGAATGTGATGTCTATGTTTAAGGACTGAGTTCTTTGGGATACTGTTTTGGGATGTATGCTTATTGTCTGTGCTCTGAAGAAACTATATACAAAATTAAGGAAGTTCTGTACATTTAATAGTGTTTATTCAGTGCTATTATGTAGTATAACTGAAGTGATGACCCTAATAGTGATCGAGTTTGCTGCAGTTTTTATGCCTTCAGAGCAGCATAATGGATATCATCACAAACATGGCCATGAAGATAGGGCCTTTGCTGACTGCCACATTAACAACACTGTTTCATAAATTCCTAGTGACTCCAATAGAAATTTTAACATCAAGTTGCATGCTTTTTGACATACAAGGGCACAATTATGACCTACCCAGGATGAAGCTATTTTTAAGTTGCATGCCCTCATTTCAGTCTCGGACCAATTTCCCTTGGCTATTTCATGATTAGATCTTAATCCAATTGAACAGGCTGATGATACTCTGCGCCTGCAGCCTTTCTGTATTTTTAACAAGACAGTGCTCCAGTGAACGTTTTCAAACCAGAACCTTGTCTACGTGTGATTCCCCGTCTCAAATTCTTTGCTCACATTGCACTCTCACGGGTGAACGTTTTCAAGCCAGAACCTTGTCTACGTGTGATTCCCCGTCTCAAATTCTTTGCTCACATTGCACTCTCACGGGTAATGAACTACTGGCTGTCACTTTGTTAAAGACTTTTTGGATGTTCCAGCTCCCACAAAATGTCAGGGCAGATCTATCGGCTTTTACAAATCTGTCTATTGATGAGCTGGCTAAGAAAGCTGACACAGTCGCTGTTGCATGTGCCAACAGAAACAATTTTGCTGCCATTGAAGAGGTTATGGAGGACGGTCTTGATTGCTCATGAACACTATGCACCATAGATGCAGGCTTGTGACAGGGGAGTTTGGTGAATGAATTTGCATGCCCAAACACCAAGTTACAGAGACAGAATTCTGAGTCTACTGCTCATTCAAGAAACAAGTTTCAACATACTCACAGGTGGTATTGTATCATAAGCATTTTGGCACAACAGCAAGACAATGTACCAAGCCCTGCTCCTACCCAAATGTAACAACGAATGCCAGTAGATGAGCATGCTCATCAATCTCGGTCACAGCACCTACAATACTCCTCAAGTGCCACTGTTACTGATGTTGCTGCTTCTGAAAGACTGTTCATTAAAGAGGAGTTATCACAGGCTGTGTTCTTAATTGAGACTGGATCAGAGATTAGTGTTATTCCTCCAACTGCAAGTGGTTGGTTACAAAAATTCCTACTTTAATGACAGCTAATAATTCATCTATCAAAACCATTGATAAACAAACATTAACAAAGGCCTTTCAGAATGATTTTTTGCCTGGTTGGACTTTCATTGTTGCTCATATTTCTGGGCCTACTATTGATGCCGATTTCTTGCATCATTTTTCTCTGGTACCGGACTTGGTGAATTAGTGCCTTATTAAAAGACCTTCATGTGCTCAACTCCCTACTATATTATGTCGAGATTACCACAACGTCTGCAGTGTGGACCATGTGAAGATTTCAGGACCAACTGCATCTCCCATGAGACAGTACATCCTGCAAGAAGACACTGCTTTCCTCTAAATGTGTTGCACTGCAAGTTTCAATATTGAGTGCTTCACAATTAGGGATTAAGCTGAGGAACTCGGCGAGATTGGGTGGAGCAGGTGCATATGAATTTGGAGAAGGCACTCTGGAAACTATGACAGTTACATGAAGTGGCTGCAGTGCAGATTGAAGACCAGTCACCCCCCTCCCCCTCCCTCACCTGAGACTGACCAGGTGGCAGATAATGACCTCAACAAGCTGTTATTGTACTGAAGGCTATTCCAGCACCCACTGACTCAACACTTGCAATGGAGAGGAATTGCTGTTCTAATCCCAATCACATCCAAACTCTGCCAAGACTGCCGATGGTTAGTAGACCTCGTCACCTTCCTCCAGAAAAGCTGCATGCTGCAAGAGTTTGATAGGATGATTAGTGACTGTTCTGTTTCTCATTCTAAGCATGTTTAGTCTTGCCCCTTACAAATGGTTAGGAGAAAGATGAAAACTGGAGAACCTGTGGGGATTACACAGCTTTGAACTCTCGTACAATCCCTGTAGGTTCCCCATCTGTAATATATCTGATTTTAGCAGTAACTTGTTGGGTGCACATATTTTTAAAGTTCTTGACTGTGCTAAGGCTTTTGTGCAGATTCCTATGACACAATATTATTCCTTTATGGCTGCATAATGCAGCCCTAACATGGCAACGGTTCATCCATGAACTTCTTCAGGGTTTTCCATTCGTTTTTTGCTATTTTGACAATATATTAATTTCCTCTGCTACATATGAGAGCTATTTGAAACATTTATGTGCAGTGCTTTGAAGTTTGGAGGACTATGTTATCATGATTAATGTTGATAAGTGTATTTTCATGAAGGAGATGGGTCTTTTCTTAGGCAACACAGTGTCTAACAAAGGCATTTCTAGTATGCCTGATACAGTTTCTGATATTCAAAACATGCCTCTCCTTGAGACTTTCAAAGACCACTGCTGTTTCTTAAGCATGTTAAATTGTTATCACAAATGCCTTCCCATTCTGGCAGAAGTACAAGAGCCTCTCTAAAGCCTCATAAAAGGAAAGAACATGTCTGGTAACAGAAAGCTTTCTTGGAATGATAGAGAAGTTAAAGCTTTTGAGGATTTAAAATTAAACCTTGCTAAGGCTTCTCCTCTGCCTCACCCCATTGTGTATGCTCCCACTGCTCTTTTTGTTGACACTAATCAAGTCACTGTGGGTGCTATATTGCAACAATATACTTTTCAAGCATGGCAACTTCTCACCTTCTTCTCTAAAAATTTGTCAAAATACCAACAATCTTGGAGTGCTGTTGATAGAGAGCTGCTGGCCATTTTTCTTGCTGTAAAACATTTTTGTCCTTGGCATGAAGGCCTGACTTTTACTTTATATACTGACCACAATCCATTAACTTCCATTTTCAAAAATGTCACGGAGCTAAATTCTCCATGACAGGTATGCCGGGTTGACTTCATAGCACAATTTTCTACAGATGTTTAACATATTTCTGGGAAGGACAATGTGGTGGCAGATTGTTTACCTCACAACTGTGTGGCAATTACTTTTACTGACTGGGTAAATGTGGCAACAGATAAGGACACAGACCTCCTCCTCCAGTATCAGCTGCAACCAGAAACAGGACTAAAAATCAGTCCATTTATCCCTGAAAAGGGGCCCTGAATTGTTTTTGATTCATTTCACTCTTTGGCTTGCCAGGGGTAAAGTGATTGTGCATTTAATTATTGACAAAATTGTCCAGCCTCTGACATGGAACTGATGCCGTAGCTGGATGAGGGAATGTGTCAAATGCCACACATGCAAAATTAGTAGATATACAGCTGCTCATATTGCTGATTATCCCACCCCTTCTGGGAGATTCCCTCATTTGCACGTTGACACTGTTGGCCCCCTCCCCCATCCCAAAAGATACTACTTTTGGTCACAGTGATTGACCGATTTACTCCATGGCCAGAGACTGTTCCTGTTCAGGATATTTCCACAATACTTATTTCTCAATTTTAGTATCTGAAAGCATTATTCCTAAGAGGAGGTCATATGCAGATGCAACATCCATCCTTTCTAACTACAGGGCCTTACTTGCTTCATGGAGTTCTTCTAGAACTTTTGCATTGAATTACTAAAAGTGTAACAAGGTGGCAGAATTCAAATTTATTTCTAATACATATTTGTAGACTTCATTCATTATATTTCTTACTCATAAGAATTATATTTATTAGGACCTTAAGAAAAACAAAACAGTCATTTTTTAACTGCGAAGATTACACCACCTGTTTTGGTATCCCACAGCTCATTACTTTAGATATGTAACACCAAGTTGAATGCCAATTATTCACAGAACTATTGAATATTTGTGATTGCAAGCATGGCCATACTACAAGCTACCATCCTTCCAGTAATGGGATGATAGAGCATATGCACTGGACATTTAGACAGCATTGGCATTCTGTCCAGAATCTTGAGTCATGCCATTGCCTTTGGTTTTACTGGGATTGCGTACTAGTGTTAAGAAGAACACACAATGTTCCCCTGTGCAGCAGGTTTATGACGCATGAATAAATGTGCCTGGTGATTTTTTGCCATCTAAACTTACTCCCTTGCTATCTGGGATATTTTTTAAACAAAATACAAAAGCTTATACAAAGTCTGGTTCCCAAAAACTCTAATAGACATGAGACAAATGGTACAGTCAGACTACCCCTTACTCCTCACTATTCTGGCGCTCTCAGGATCCTACAGCATGACAAAAAGGTATTTCTGATTAACAGAAATGCAAAGCCAGATGTGGTCTCAATTAATCACATAAAGTCAGCTCTATTTGTGACAGCAAATTTGGAGCATCAGACAAGGACAGCAATAGTACACTTCAAACTCCTTCAAAAGTAAGTCTACCTAGTGTTATTCAAACTCGTTGAAGTAGAAATGTTGTACCAGTATGGCAGTACCTAGAGGTATCAGGGGCTCCTGGTTTTTAAAAAAGTTCATGAAACTAGTAAATGTAATACAATTTCTATGTATATTGTTAGATGAGCTGCAGCTCTCCCAAATATGGCAGGGTGGGGGGAGGGGGGGTAGATGTGGTTGAATCAATTTGGATCAAATTATGAACTAAAAATAGAATATGATATCTATGTATAAAGACTAAATTCTTTGGGGTATGGTTTTGTGATATATGCTTATTATATGTGCTCTACATAACCCACCCATCATTTTGCATGACAATGCGCGGGCACATAAAGCCCAAGCTGTGGCTGCTCTCTTCAGTTGATAGGACTGGGAAGTACTGTACCACCCACCATACTCCCCGGGCTGTCCTTGTGACTTTGATTTGATTCTGAAGATGAAGGATCTACTTCATGGCATTCACTTCAAAACTGTTCCAGAGATTCAACAGGCAGTAGAATGCTCCATTCGCACCATCAACAGAACAGGCTCTGCTTACGGTATACTATGCCTTCCATATCGGTGGCAATGTGTTCTACACAATGTTGGTGACTACTTTGAAGGACAGTAACAGGTGCAAATATGTAACTCTTTTGTATCAGTTGTGGATAAATAGTTGTCACTATTTAAGTTCCAACTCTCATATAACCATGTTCAACTCCTGGTATTATCTATGCCATATGATGCATATTTGTTTTTCAGAAGCCACCGTGTCATTTAATTAAACAAACTTTTTCTTTTTTTCAATGTTTCCTAGCTCTGCTTGATTAGATGGCTAACAAAATGTTTAGTTTGGATTTTGCACCTGAAACATTGTGTAAATTGAAATCCCCATCCTGGTTTATTAGGTTTTTCAAATATTTAATATAATGGGCTCCTTAATTACACAGTCTCAGAAACTCGGTGTTTGCACCATAATACAGAAATTTGGTGTTTGCACCATAATACAAAAAGTTGGTCTCATGTTTCATTTCATGATATATTTGAGGCAGTGGTTGGTGACAGCTGATTTGCTTGGTAGCTTTAGAACATCTGATTTGCTTGGCTGTTTTAGATTCATGTGTTGCTGATGGTCCTTGCACCTCTTCTTGACTCTTTTAATAGTTTACCCTGTGTAAGATATTCCACATTTTCATAGAATGCAGCACACATCTGGCTTCCGGTGACCTAAACAGTCTTTTAACATTACAAACAAACCTTTTCACCTTGACAAACTGGTTCAAGGCTGATCGACTGGATGTCAGTACCCAATACACACAATATTTTGGCAAGCAAACACACTGCCATCATCAGGTGTGCTGATGAACTGACCGATTCAGAGCCAACATAGCAATCGAATCTCCACCCAACTCCTGCTGGACTGCCATTCTGTCCACCATCCATGCCCATCATTTCCTCCAGCACTCCTCCTGCAGACACATTGCTGCCCTGGTATCTCTGCTGTTTCTCCACCTGCCCTTGACGTCAGTTCATTGTGGGATATCTCCTTCTTGTTCTTAATCTGACTAATTGTGGTGTTCCCAGGCCTTATTAATGATGTAGCCACTATCACAACTGATCAGCAGTTCCTTTACACAAATCTCAGCAGATTCTTCAGCAACAGGATTCCAGAAGTTAAGACATTTCTCTCAAAACATTGGTATGGTTTTAGTCGACTCCACGTAATTCCAATAGGCAATATTCTGTGACTGCTTACTTGTTATGCTGCTGTTATCTCATGTGCCATTAGTGTTCTCAGCAACAAGCTTCAACAGCATGAACCAACTGAGCTATTTATGTATTGCCACACTGGAAGGGTATCTGATAGGCCTCATATTTCCATAGTCTGAGGCCATCTTTGAAACTATTAAGCAGAGCCTGTATTTTAGCTGGTGGACAAAAGCCTGTCTTCACTTGGCATTTCTGGAGAATTCAATCTATCTTTCTTGATAATGTGTCACAAAGGACTAAAAATAATGGCCACATCTTCAGAGATTCCTCTTCTGTTTCCACTAGTTGTACTGTGGCTGTAGGACTCTATGAATCTGCTAATTCTAGTTGCTGTCCTTCCAGAACAGAGTTCTTCATTGAGGCTGTCACTGTCAGAGAGGGTGTGAGCCATATGCACCAATGTTCTGGGCATCCCAGTGCAGAGGTGCACCGGGTGGTGGCAACTGTCCGTGTGTAGGCACAGGTTGGCAGTGTGTGTTCTTCTGGTACATCACATAGCCCAACATGTCATCTGGTCTTCTTTTTACTAGGACACCTAGAAAGGAGAGCGCTCCATCCACTTCAACTTCCATGATGAAACTGATGTTCTGGTGTATGGAACTGAGATGTATGAAGAAGTCATTCAGTTTCTCTCTTCCATGTGGCCTATAAACCATGTTGTCTATAAACCAGAAAAAAGTGGGCTGAGTTGAGGGCTTCTTCCTTGAAATGTTCCATATACATGTTGGTGCAACTGGTGAATGTGACTCCCCATGGCTAATCCCCCCCCCCCCCCCCCATCCCAAAATAGTTTTGCATCACCTCGGTTCCGACAGTCCCGGAACCTGTACTGAAAACTGGAATAGAGATCAACATAAGCATCATTTCCACCCTTTTTATTGCTCATGAAAACCACACATTGCATGTTGTACCACCATACAGTGAGACCTCCAGAGGTGGTGGTCCAGATTGCTGTACACACCGGTACCTCTAATACCCAGTAGCATGTCCTCTTGCTTTGATGCATGCCTGTATTCGTCGTGGCATACTATCCACAAGTTCATCAAGGCACTGTTGGTCCAGACTGTCCCAATCCTCAACCACATTTCAGCATAGATCCCACAGAGTTTTTGGGGGTCGTGTCATCTAGAAACCGCCATTTTCAAACTATCCCAGGCATGTTTGATAGGGTTCATGTCTGGAGAACATGCTGACCACTCTAGTCAAGAGACGTTGTTATCCTGAAGGAAGTCATTCACAAGATGTGCATAATGGGGGTGAGAATTTTCGTCTATGAAGACGAATGCCTGGCCAATATGCTGCTGACATAGTTGCACTATTGGTTGGAGGATGGCATTCATGTATTGTACAGCCATTACGGCGACTTCCATGACCACCAGCGGCATACGTCGGCCCCATATCATGCCACCCAAAAACAACAGAGAACCTCCACCTTGCTGCACTCACTGGACAGCGTGCCTAAGGCATTCAGCCTGACCAGGTTGCCTCCAAATACGTCTCCAATGATTGGTTGAAGGTATACGCAATGCTCATGATGCCAATCCTGAACATCCATTCGGCATGTTGTTGGGTCCATCTGTACCACACTGCACGGTGTCGTGGTTGCAAAGATTGATCTTGCCATGGACATCGGGAGTGAAGTTGCCCTTGGGCGGCCTTAGTGAGGCATGTCATCGATAGTTCCTGTCTCTCTGTATCTCCTCCATATCCGAACAACATTGCTTTTATTCACTCCAAGACGCCTGGACACTTCCCTTTTTGAGAGCCCTCCCTGGCAGAAAGTAACAATGCAGATGCGATCGAAACATTGTATTGACCATCTAGGCATGGTTGAACTACAGACAACACGAACCGTGTACCTCCTTCTTGGTGCAATGACTGGGAATGATCAGCTTTCGGACCCCCTCCACCTAATAGGCACTGCTCATGCATGGTTGTTTACATCTTTGGGCTGGTTTAGTGACATCTCTGAACAGTCAAAGGGACTGTGTCTGTGATACAATATCCACAGTCAACATCTGTCTTCAGGAGTTTGAGGAACCGGGGTGATGCAAAACATTTTTTGATGTGTGTAGTAACCAATATAAAAAAGAAAGTATGTTAACGTCAAGAAGTATATAAAAAGATTGGTCATCGATATGCCATATTTCTTGTCAGTATGTCCTAAGGATTCCTGTAAAGGCACTCCAATAAAAAAAGAAACAATGTTGAAGCTCACATGGGTGTCATTATCGTTAAATGTAAAGTTGTTAAGGGTCCAACATAACCAAATAATTGAAAATGTTATGTGAACACTTACTGAAGAAAAGGCTAAGCAGATCATTTAGTTATTTAACGATTGAGAGTGATGGGGCACCAATCTTGTTAATAATGGTGTGTAAAGGCATCCCGTCTTTGTGAAGCTTCAGCAGTTCATATAGTCTAAATGGTACTGGTGCTCTGTGTTGCAGCTTCTTAAAAACCATGTCAGGCAAGACAGATTCTTTGAGAAGTGCCATAGTCTTCCTCTCCACCTTCTTGATAAGATTGGAGTCGATATTCCAGTATGCACAATCTTCTAGCAAGCCCTGCATTTTCTCAGTGTAACCTTAGTGAGACAGAAACACAGTTGCATTGCCTTGATTGTCTGGTAAGACTATGACATCTTTATCTTCTCTCATTTGCTGTATGGCTTCCCTCTCCCTACTAGAGGTGTGTGGTTTTATAGGTTTTGTTCATGTGAGAGCAAGACAGCTTTTGTGAAGTACTTCTTCTGTGCTTCAGGTGGAAGTTGTGCAGCTGCCTGTTCCAGTGTACTGGTGAAGTCCATGGCAGGTGCAGATTTGAGGAATGGGTGGTTTCTTAAAAACTGAAACCACATCCTCATCTAGTTGCTAGGTCATGAGACTGATGATAGTGTTGCAGGGATCATCAGAAGCTTGTCTCTCTGATATATACTCAAATTTTTGTGTTTGACATCCAGAATCCTTCCATTGTGTGGAGTCTGCTCTGGCTCTTTGGACGCCATCACCCCATGCTTTTTGCATTGCTTATGGGACCCCATGGAGAACATGTGGTGCTGAATTTTGGTAAGGTAATGCACCAAACTGATTCAGTGGCAGCCAGAAGAATCAAGAAATGTGCCAACCTAGCCATGGCACAGGACAGAGAACCTTTAACTCACTGGTACCTAGACTTGATAAACATACTGGTGGAGCTATTTGAATTATATCTACAACTGGCCTTCCAGTTCAGTCCCTGGATGTGGGAAATCACTGATATTGTCATATGGGCCTCAGCAGACTCCACACAAATAAAGGCCACCAGACACCAGACATCAAAATTTGATGCTTATATGAGAGAGACAACTGTCTGATGTTCCCCCCAAGACTATCATCAATCGCTGGCTAAGCAACTGGATGTCGATGCATTTCCAGTTTGTAAGGAAGGCTCCAATACTGCACCCACTCCTAAATCTGCACATTACCATGGACATCATCAGTGCAGTGGAATAGGCAGCTGCACAATTTCCACCTGTAGCAGCAGAAGAAGTACTTTGTGCAAACTGCCATGCTCTCATGTGTACAAAACCTATGAAACATCTCTAGTAGTGACAGGACAGCCATATGGGAATTGGGAGAAGATGCAGATACCATAGTCTTACCAGGAAACAAAGGAAATGCAACTGTGGTCCTATCTCACCAAGATTCAAGATTACATAGAGCGAATGTGGGGCTTGCTAGAAGTCATTGCATACTGGAAGATTGACACAGATCTTACCAAGATGGTGGAGAGGAAGACTTTTCAAAGCACTTTTCAAAGAAACAAGCTTGCCAGATGATGTTGTTAAGAAGCTACAACAGAGAGCACCAGTTCTGCTGAGACTTTATTAACTGTTGAATCTTCACAAAGATGGGAAGCCTTTACATTCTATTATTCACAACATCGGTGTCTCCAGATGCTCATGTGCTAAATACCTAAATGACCAGCTTAGTCTTTACTTCAGGAAGTGTACATGTAATATTTGCAATTCTGTGGACATTTTTGATAAGCAAATTGATAAAATCATTTTCAGCAAGAAAACCTTAAGAATGAGTATCCCTAACCAGAGAACGATATTTCAGAAGCAATTCAGTATCTTTAGTTTTATGAGGCCTGCTCCCTTTGTATGGAGCAGATGACTAGATTTCAGGCAACACATTGCATACAAATGTTGCAAAGTGCCAATGCCCTGGTGCCTCTCAGGGGAATAACCAGTAATAAAAAATGCTGAGCATTGCTGGGAAGTGACAGCAAACATTTTGTCTCTAACATCAGTTGTTCCCTTGATGTGGTCTATCAATCCTAGATGTTGTATGCAAAGGCTCTGAAACACTCTGCATAACAAGAACAGTAGCCACAGAATTGAATGCTGTGGAACACCAGTAGTAATTCATTCCCACTCAGAAGATTTATCATGGGTGCTGCATGACCTATTTAACATGACCTTTATCTTCCAGTTAGTAATATTGCATGTGAACAGGTAAAAGCTATGATTCAAACTGCTGTGTTGCAAACTGAGTATGAATCAAGTAGGCCTACTGAGCATGGTAATGTTACACTCATAAAATTTGCATTTGATCAATCATTAGATGCATTGTAAATCCACTGCTAAATACTACCAATTATACTATTATCTTCATGTTATGAGAATGTAACAGATACCTATATCAACAAAAAATTACTATGTAGTCTATTTACAGATACAGATTGTGCTGTTTATATATTATTCTGCTTCATTTGTCAAATTCTGGTGAGCTTCTAGTGTGCATTTTATGTTAATAATGTCACAGTTTCCAATAAGTGGCGCTTGATTTCTTTCATGTCCTTCATCATTCTGAAGCGTTCTACAAGTCTCAAGGAATTCCTTTAATTACCGGCGGGGATTCTATTTGTAGTGCTATCAATTGATGACAAGAGATCTCAGAAGGGAAATGACCAGATCATTTTATGTAACTCCCTTCTGTCACTCCCTACTACCGGGGTCAATCAAATAAAAATCAGAACTTCTTTCACATGGCTTGCATAGTAGCATCAGCAGTGTGGCACTTGGGAATCACTTGTGGGAGAATTGAAGGAAAGAAGGAGAAGGACTGAAGGTCATTAGAGATGGAGCACAAGCTCAGATTGTGTCAAGAATGGGGAAGGAAATCGGCCATCCCCTTTCAAAGGAACCATCCAGGCATTTGCCTTGAGCAATTTAGGGAAAATATGGAAAATAGAAGTCTGGATGGCTGGACATGGGTTTGAAATGTCCTCCTCCCAAATATCCGGTGTGCTAACAACCACTGTGCCACCTCACTCAGTGAGAGGAATTGAGAGTGATAGCCATGTACAAGGCTGATACACATAGGTCTGCCTTTTTAGTATTGCTGTGAGTGAACAGGAATAGCACTACTTATTATTATCAATTTGCTTGCCGACAAAGGTGTAAAACCTAGCGAAATTTTGAAAATTGTCCAGCCACAGTTCAATGATGCTACTTTCAATAAAACCCAAATGTTCTATTGTGCCCAGAAGTTTTGAAATGTTGTGATAAACGGGAAAAACAAAGCCATGGATGACATTTGGTGACCAGTGTCAATGAGAACAGTATTCAAGCCCTGCACGGGGTTGTGGATGGTGATCACAACATAACTTAAGTAGGATTGCATAACAGGTGGGGGATAAGTGTTGGAAGTGTCAATACCGTTTTATAGTGAAAAGCCAAAGAAACTGATACACCTGCCTAATATTGTCTAGGGCCCCCGCAAACATGCAGAACTCCCATGACAGAATGTGGCATGGACTCAGCTAATGTATAAAGTAGTGCTGGAGGGAACTGACACCATGAATCCTGCAGGGCTGTCCATTAATCCGCAAGAGTACGAGGGGTGGAGATCTCTTCTGAATAGCATGTTGCAAGGCATCCCAAATGTGCTCAATAATGTTCTTGTCTGGGGAGTTTGGTGGCCAAAGGAAGTGTTTAAACTCAGAAGGGTGTTTCTGAAGTCACTCTCTAGCAATTTTGGACTTGTGGGGTGTCGCATTGTAATGCTGCAATTGTCCAAGTCCCTCAGAATGCACAGTGGATATGAATGGATGCTGGTGATGAGACAGGGAACTTACATACATGTCACCTGTCAGAGTCATATCTAGACATATCAGGGGTCTCATATCATTCCCACTGCACACTCCCCGTATCATTACACAGCCTCCACCAGTCTGAACAGTCCCCTGCTGACATCCAGGGTCCATGGATTCATGAGGTTGTCTCCATACCCATAAACAACCACCTGCTCAACACAGCTTGAAATGAGACTCATCCAACCAGCCAACATTTTCCAGTCATCAACAGTCCAATGTCGGTGTCGATGCAACCAAGCTTTGTGTTGTGCAGTCATCAAGGGTACACTTGTGGGTCTTTGGCTCAGAAAGCCCATATTGATGATGTTCTGTTGAATGGTTTGCATGCTGACACTTTTTGATGGCCCTGCACTGAAATTTGCAGCCATTTGTGGATGGGTTGCACTTCTGTCATGTTGAATGATTCTCTTCAGTCGTCGTTGGTCTTGTTCTTGCAGGATTCTTTTCCGGCTGCAGCAGTGATTGAGATTTGATGTCTTACCAGATTCCCGATAGTCATTGTATGCTTGTTAAATGGTCGTATGGAAAAATCCCCACTTCATCACTACCTCGGAGATGCTGTGTCCCATCACTCATGCACTGACTATAATACCACATTCAAACTCACTTAAATTGTGATAACCTGACATTGCAGCAGCAGTAACCGATGTAACAACTGCACCAGATACTTGTTGTCTTATTTAGGCATTGGCAACTGCAGCACCGTATTCTGCCTGTTTACATATCTCTGTATTTGAATAGGCATGCCTATATCAGTTTCTTTGGCATTTTAGTGCATATGACACTTGGACATGAAAAATGTTGTTAAGATCTGCTTTTTGTCTTCTCACCAAGCACCAAGGCACAAGAGAAACTGCAGAGAGGCACTTTCACTGTCTTCCCAATTGCTTTGAAGAAGAAGGAGTGGCTTCTCTGGACTATATTATGACCTGTGACAGAACATGGGTTCTTCACTATTCACCAAAAAACAAGAGGATGAGTGAGGTGTGGAGGAAAGTTGGACATAGGCATTGATCCAGGTCACCCAGAAAAGTTTTGTCAACTGTGTTTTGGGACTCAAAAGGTGTACTGCTACCTGTCTGGTGAAGTATGGTGAATGTGGCCTGTTATCGTAAGCTGCTGGATGGTGGCAAGACTGATAATTGCAACAAATGATGCTGGCAACTGATTCACTATGTCCTCCTCCTGCAAGGAAATGCAGTCTGCACTTGTCCCCATGTGACTACTTTACGTTTGGTTCACTGAAAAGGGCATTGGGAGGGGAACATTTTGAAGATGACATTGCAGTTAAACACTATGTGCACAGTTTGACAGCCACGTTCTTTCTTCCATGAAAGGCTCAGAAAGTTTCTTGACTGATGGCGAAGATGCGTTTGTGTTGATGAAAATTACATAGAAAAGTAAGGTTCTACCCTTATCTTGATATGTATCAGCAATAAAGCTGTGTTATGATATTCTGGTTTACATCTGAATGACCCTCACATATATGATACAGAACAAGATGTTTGTGGTTCCCTCTTTTCTGGAGTGTCATTGTCTGTTCTGAGTTTAGTGGGTTCCAAACATGTGGGATATGATCTTTGCCCAGCTTAGATATGTAGCATGCCCCAAATGGGTTTGATGTGGAACATTCTTAATTGCTCCCAGATCTTAAGGAATAATGATTGTGGGACATGTCGAAAAGTGTCCAGTAACATATACAACACAACTGTAAATAGTTATAGAAGTTCATCACAGATAAGGTAAACAAGTTTCCTAAACCTACTAACAGTACATGGGAGCACTTCAATTTCCCTAACAGTCAGCACTCAAAGAATCTTTGAGCATGGCTTTTCTGACTGTACTCCACAATGCATTATTTACAAACAGTGATGGATTACAGTAAGTTGTTTGCTCTTTTTGTATATTGGAGAGCTGCTAGATGGATATTCCTGTTTCCCAAAGCAGTACATTACTTGAAACATACATTAAAGACATAATCAGTTGCCACACATTCATTGTTGCAATGTTCTTCCATAGTTCTCTTGATCACAAAAGGTTGTCATAAAATGGAAGACAGTTTGACTGATGAAGAAATTTTGGGGCCACTTTAAGAATTTAGTTCTCACATTGATGATGATAATTTTGAAATTGATGACAGTATTTCTGAAACAGACAGTACTTTTCTCCTTCATCTTATAAGCAGGAGTCACACAAAGAAGTTGAAAAATTTTATGAATTCTCATGGATTGCAGCAGTTTCTGGCCTGACTGGAATGTGTAAAATGACATCACAAAATTGCTTTAGTTGTAACAGTCAGTGAGCACAATGCACAACTTGATAAAGTAATACAAATAAATAAATGTCTATGTTCTTGACACAATACAAGTTTGAAGTCTGCATTTATTGACAGAAGAATTGAAAGACATTCATGAAAGATAACAGGCCTTGCTACATAGGTGTTACATGTATGACTTAAGGCAAACTTTGCTACATGATGTTATGTGTATGAATGGTAGCCACAGAGTGCCAAAGGTGGGTGAGTTGGGTTATTGAAAGACTGTTGTAGAGATATTTGATATTTTTGAAAATTAAATAATCATTTAAAAATGGCTAGATCAGATTTTTTTGCTTGGGATGGGCAATTAGTATTAAGAGTAATATAGTTTATAAAATTATTGAGGGTTAGTAAATAAGAAAAGTTCACAAAACCATTTTATGCACCCACAGTGGGAATATTCTAACTACAAGTATGGCAGCCATATTTGAAGTGCTTTATATCAATTTTATCAAGTTTTTAATTTGTTACTTAATTATTTAATAAATGGTGTCATTCAATCCAGAAAAATTAGATCTACTAAAGTATAAAGGTTATCTTGGGAATCTAACCTGCACAAACTCCTTCCTGATGATGATCCCCAACATATCAGATAACACGCATTGCAATATGATGTTAGGATAAATTATACAGCAAATATTTTTATCTATTAGAATAACCATTAGGAGCTGTGCTGGCAAAGGCCATGTACAGGAAAGGAAATAATCCTGATCCAGGTGTCATTTACAGGAAAGTGCAGCAACATCTAGCACAATAGACCATGACATATGTGATGTACAAAGACTGGGGTAGTTTCTCAAAGCCTAGAAGTTTGCAAAAACATTAATTATATTTTAAAATATTCTATATAAAGATGTGGTGATACCAAAATGTATAATTCCATCTGTCTAAACATACTCATAAAATTGAAGGAAAGCCTCCTGAGTGACTGTCCTCTGGTACTTTGAGAGTCTTGTAGTTTTAGTCTGTTTCAATTTCTTGTCTGTCAATGAGATGATGCCCGTAAGGTTTGCACACATGTAAAAGCTCTAGGTACCCAGTGCATTTTACAACAGCTTCCACAATTGCATGGAGGTAGAATGGCATGCAAGGAATCACAGAAATGACAAAATCATCAAGGGAAACTCAGAGGTACTGAATTGCAGATATTACTTCTGGAAATAAGGCAAAGAATTAATAGATGAGGATGAGCACACTAGCTGTTGTTGTTGTTGTTGTTGTTGTTGTTGTTGTTGTTGTAGTCTTCAGTCCAAAGACTGGTTTGATATGGCTCTCGATGCTTCTCTATCCTGTGCAAGCCTCTTCATCTCTGAGTAACTACTGCAACCTACATCCTTCTGAATCTGCTTAGTGTATTCATCTCTTGGTCTCTGTCTATGATTTTTACCCTCCATGCTTCCCTCCAGTACTAAATTGGTGATCCCTTGATGTATCAGAATGTGTCTCCCCAATTCTATTTGGTACCTGCTCATTAGTTACATGATCTACCCATCTAATCTTCAGTATTCTTATGTAGCACCACATTTCAAAATCTTCTAATCTCTGCTAGTCTAAACTTTTTATTGTCCTCACTCCAATCTCAACCATTGCTTCCCTTTCATGCCCCTCGACTCTTATAACTGCCTTCTGGTTTCTGTACAAATTGTTAATAGCCTTTTGCTCCCTGTATATTATTTACCCCTGCCACCTTCAGAATTTGAAAGAGAATATTCCAGTCAACTTTGTCAAAAGCTTTCTCTAAGTCTACAAATGCTAGAAACATAGGTTTGCCTTTCCTTAATCTAGCTTCGCAGATAGGTGGCATCTATCTTACTCCTGGTGATATGTGCTTCTACATCCTTACATTTTGCACTTCCTGTCAATCTCATTTTTGAGTCATTTGTATTCCTTTTTACCTCCTTCATTTACTGCATTTTTATTGGTGTCATCACTAATATATAGACAAACATACACAGCGACCTGTTTCTGGTTGTCTCAGGATCAAGTTAAAATAAATAGCGTGTGGTATGCTGGAGTGTATGCAGGATGGTATTAGTGAAAAAGCTCACAATAGCTGAAAAAAAGAGAAAAAAAGTATTTTCCATTATCTCTATGATACTTCCCATGCATTATTACGAGACTGCATTGTAGCTAGATGAGACTACATAAGATGGTGAGACTGTTTTGAATGATTTTCAATTCATGTGGAACAATTGCTTCAGTGTGGTCAATTTTCTTTCTACACTAGGGTATACTACAAAGACAGTTTTTATGCTAATGGTAGTGGCGTAGTCAGTTTCACAAAACCTCCAGGCTTGAATAATGAGATGAATTCTGATTCAGAGTGCCAAATAATATGGATAAAGATATGTGTGAATATTGGGTCAAAAATAATAACCAATTGCTCCTGTCAGCTACCTGAATCAAATATCAAAGTGGCTAAATGCTTTAAAGAAAGCTTAGAGAGTATTTCACATAAACTTCTCACTAATGCTATCGTACTGGGAGAAATTTCAGGTGACCACAGGATGCATCACACAATAGGTATAAGTAGCAGATTCAAAGGGTAATGTGATATTGTGCTATATAACTTTACTGAGAACTACTGTGGGTTATTGGGTACAGAGCATTCTTATGTAGTTAATATCTTAGATTCCTGGCAACAAATCAGTCTGAAGATTTTGAAAGGAGGTTACATTTTAATGTCTTGTTCAAGTAATTACAGATAAAATGTAAAACTGGACTGGACAGTGGGTAAAGGAGGAAGTAGGCGAGCATTTTCATTAAGGAGCTGTTTTGGTATTTGTGTCAAGTGATTTAAGGGAACCAAGGCAAACATAATGTGGTACTTACCCACTGACTGGTAATTTAGTGATTAGTTTCCAATTTGAGATACGCTTCCTGCCGCAATTTAGAAAAACTCCAAAAAAGCCTGGAAAATAAAGTTTAACTGATATTTCAAGTTGTTGGTTAGTAACATTTTATTTCCTCTGAGCGTCAGAGAAATCTACAAAACATAAAATTATTGAGAAGAAGTACTGCATGAATGGTCTAAAAAATACATTCTATAACAAATTTTACTCTCTGTCTTCAAACAATTTTTATTAAGGCATATTAATATGCAGGGTGTTTCACAATGCCTAGTACAGGTTTCTACATTTGTAGAGGGGACTTAGTAGATAAAGTTTTTATATGGAGCCCATTTCAGAAATGTTTGATGATTGGATCGCTTTAAAATATCCCACTTCATGGTAAGTATACAGAAGAGACTGTGATCTGATGTGTGTTCTACAGGAGCTGCTCCATATGGCAGTACTGCTGTCCACTGTACAGGGTGTATCTGTGATGGTCTACAAACCCTGGAACACCACAGTCAACCATCCAAGTTGCAAATGTACCCATTTCTCACAGTCATTGTTGTAGATGGGTGAAAACTGTATCTTATGGATGGAGATGATCTGGCAAATGTTATTGATACATGCCTTCTGCATCTCTACTGTTACATGCCGTGGGAGATCTTCAAACTTATTTTATATCCAAATGGTACATCTCCAGACATTTCCTTGTTGAAACCTTATATCAATGTCCCCTCCAAAACACCCAGAGACCTGTAATAGGAATAGTGAAGCACCCTGTATATTTTTACAAATTACTCTTGAAACATAACAACTATTTTCTATTAAGCATATTATTATATACTCACCACAATAAACCAACATTACTCAAAGTTCAAAATAAAAATGATTAATATACAGTTTACAATATTTAGTAGAATTTAGTACAATTAGTGAAGTTCGGTGGCAAGAGGAACAAGATTTCTGGTCAGGTGAATACAGGGTTATAAATACAAAATCAAATAGGGGTAATGCAGGAGTAGGTATAATATGAATAAGCTACTACAAACAGCATGGTGAATGCATTATTGTGGCTAAGATAGATACGAAGCCCACACCTACCACAGTAGTACAAGTTTATGTGCCAACTAGCTCCGCAGATGACAAAGAGATTGATGAAATGTATGATGAGAGAAAATAAATTACTCATATAGTGAAGGGAGACAAAAATTTAATAGTCATGGATGACTGGAATTCGACCGTAGGAAAAGGAAAAGAAGGAAACGTAGTAGGTGAATATGGAATGGGGGGTAACAAATGAAAGAGGAAGCCGCCTGGTAGAATTTTGCACAGAGCTAACACTTGGTTCAAGAATCATAAAAGAAGGTTCTATACATGGAAGAGGCCTGGAGACACTTGAAGGTTTCAGATAGATTATATAATGGTAAGACAGAGATTTAGAAACCAGGTTTTAAATTCCAAGGGCAGATGTGGACTCTGACCACAATCTATTGGTTATGAACTGTAGATTAAAATGGAAGAAACTGCAAAAAGGTGTGAATTTAAGGAGATGGGATCTCGATAAACTGAAAGAACCAGAGGTTGTAGAGAGTTTCAGGGAGAGCATCAGGGAATGATTGAGAGGAATGGGGGAAAGAAATACAATAGAAGAATTGGTAGCTTTGAGGGATGAAATAGTGAAGGCAGCAGAGGATCTAGTAGGTAAAAAGACAAGAGCTAGTAGAAATCCTTGGGTAACAGAAGATATATTGAATTTAATTTATGAAAGGAGAAAATATAAAAATGCAGTAAATTCGCAGGCAAAAAGGAACACAAACGTCTCAAAAATGAGATCGACAGGAAGTGCAAAATGACTAAGCACGGATGGCTAGAGGACAAATGTAGGGATGTTCTAGGCATATATCACTAGGGGTAAGATAGATACTGCCTACAGGAAAATTAAAGAGACCTTTGGAGAAAAGAGAACCACTAGAATGAATATCAAGAGCTCAGATGGAAATCCAGTTCTAAGCAAAGAAGAAAAAGCAGAAAGGTGGAAGGGGTATATAGAGAGTCTGTACAAGGGTGATGTACTTGAGGACAATATTATGGAAATGGAAGAGGATGTAGATGGAGATGAAATGGGAGATATGATACTACATGAAGAGTTTGACAGAGCTCTGAAAGACCTAAGCTGAAACAAGGTCCCGGGAGTAGACAACATTCCATTATTACTACTGATAGCCTTGGGAGAGCCAGCTCTGACAAAACTCTACCATCTGGTGAGCAAGATGTATAAGACAGGCGAAATACCCTCAGACTTCAAGAAGAATATAATAATTACAATCCCAAAGAAAGCAGGTGTTGGCAGATGTGAAAATTTAATAAGCCATGGCTGCAATATACTAACACAAATTCTTTACAGACGAATGGAAAAACTGGTAGAAGCTGACCTCGGGGAAGAGCAGTTTGGATTCCGTAGAAATGTTGGAACATGTGAGACAATACTGACCCTACGACTTATCTTAGAAAATAGATTAAGGAAAGGCAAACCTACATTTCTAGCATTAGTAGACTTACAGAAAGCTTTTGACAATGCTGACTGAAATACTCTCTTTCAAATTCCGAAGATGGTAGGGGTAAAATATAGGGAGCAAAAGGCTATTTACAATTTGTACAAAAACCAGAAGGCAGTTATAAGAGTCGAGGCTCATTAAAGGGAAGCAGTGGTTGGGAAGGGAATGAGGCAGGGTTATAGCCTATCCTCAATGTTATTCAATCTGTATGTTGTGCAAGCAGTAAAGGAAACAAAAGAAAACTTCGGAGTAGGAATTAAAATCCATGGAGAAGAAATAAAAACTTTGTGGTTCGCCGATGACATTGTAATTCTGTCAGAGACAGCAAAGGGCCTGGAAGAGTAGCTGAACGGAATGGACAGTGTCTTGAAAGGAGGATATGAGATGAACATCAACAAAAGCAAAATGAGGATAATGGAATGTAGTTGAATTAAATTGGGTGATGCTCAGAGTATTAGATTAGGAAGTGAGATACTTAAAGTAGGAAATGAGTTTTGCTGTTTTGGGAGCAAAATAACTGATGATGGTCGAAGTAGAGTATATAAAATGTAGACTGGCAATGGCAAGGAAAGCGTTTCTGAAGGTGAGAAATTTGTTAACATCGAGTGTAGTTTTAAGTGTCAGGAAGTCGTTTCTGAAAGTATTTGTATGGAGTGTGGCCATGTATGGAAGTGAAATGTGGACAATAAATAGTATGGACAAGAAGAGAATAGAAGCTTTTGAAATGTGGTGCTACAGAATAATGCTGAAGATTAGATGGGTAGATCACATAACTAATGAGGAGGTATTGAATAGAATTAGGGAGAAGAGAAATTTGTGACACACCTTGACTAGAAGAAGGGATTGGTTGGTAGGACATGTTCTGAGGCATCAAGGGATCACAAATTTAGTACTGGAGGGAAGTGTGGAGGGTAAAAATCATAGAGGGAGACCAAGAGATGAATACACTAAGCAGATTCAGAAGGCTGTAGGTTGCAGTAGGTACTGGGAGATGAAGAAGCTTGCACAGGATAGAGTAGCATGGAGAGCTGTGTCAAACCAGTCTCTGGACTGAAGGCCACAACAACAACAACAACATCATTTAGTTAAATTCTGCAGACTGAGTGCAAAAAACCACCCAGAAAGCAAAACTAATACTGTTGCAATTGAAAACATAAATAAATTCAAGATAATATTGTTAATGATTTTGTTGCAATCCTCTGCATATGATACATTTTTGACTTTTCATATCTTAGAAACTGTGGTATCTCCCTCAATCTTAATTAATGCCATTGATATACACTCCTGGAAATGGAAAAAAGAACACATTGACACCGGTGTGTCAGACCCACCATACTTGCTCCGGACACTGCGAGAGGGCTGTACAAGCAATGATCACACGCACGGCACAGCGGACGCACCAGGAACCGCGGTGTTGGCCGTCGAATGGCGCTAGCTGCGCAGGATTTGTGCACCGCCGCCGTCAGTGTCAGCCAGTTTGCCATGGCATATGGAGCTCCATCGCAGTCTTTAACACTGGTAGCATGCTGCGACAGCGTGGACGTGAACCGTATGTGCAGTTGACGGACTTTGAGCGAGGGCGTATAGTGGGCATGCGGGAGGCCGGGTGGACGTACCGCCGAATTGCTCAACACGTGGGGCATGAGGTCTCCACAGTACATCAATGTTGTCGCCAGTGGTCGGCGGAAGGTGCACGTGCCCGTCGACCTGGGACCGGACCGCAGCGACGCACGGATGCACGCCAAGACCGTAGGATCCTACGCAGTGCCGTAGGGGACCGCACCGCCACTTCCCAGCAAATTAGGGACACTGTTGCTCCTGGGGTATCGGCGAGGACCATTCGCAACCGTCTCCATGAAACTGGGCTACGGTCCCGCACACCGTTAGGCCGTCTTCCGCTCACGCCCCAACATCGTGCAGCCCGCCTCCAGTGGTGTCACGACAGGTGTGAATGGAGGGACGAATGGAGACGTGTCGTCTTCAGAAATGAGAGTCGCTTCTGCCTTGGTGCCAATGATGGTCGTATGCGTGTTTGGCGCCGTGCAGGTGAGCGCCACAATCAGGACTGCATACGACCGAGGCACACAGAGCCAACACCCGGCATCATGGTGTGGGGAGCGATCTCCTACACTGGCCGTACACCACTGGTGATCGTCGAGGGGACACTGAATAGTGCACGGTACATCCAAACCGTCATCGAACCCATCGTTCTACCATTCCTAGACCAGCAAGGGAACTTGCTGTTCCAACAGGACAATGCACGTCCGCATGTATCCCGTGCCACCCAACGTGCTCTAGAAGGTGTAAGTCAACTACCCTGGCCAGCAAGATCTCCGGATCTGTCCCCCATTGAGCATGTTTGGGACTGGATGAAGCGTCGTCTCACGCAGTCTGCACGTCCAGCACGAACGCTGGTCCAACTGAGGCGCCAGGTGGAAATGGCATGGCAAGCCGTTCCACAAGACTACACCCAGCATCTCTACGATCGTCTCCATGGGAGAATAGCAGCCTGCATTGCTGCGAAAGGTGGATATACACTGTACTAGTGCCGACATTGTGCATGCTCTGTTGCCTGTGTCTATGTGCCTGTGGTTCTGTCAGTGTGATCATGTGATGTATCTGACCCCAGGAATGTGTCAATAAAGTTTCCCCTTCCTGGGACAATGAATTCACGGTGTTCTTATTTCAATTTCCAGGAGTGTATATATGCTATTTTGATGAAAACTGACATGTTGAGAACTGTGGCTGTAACATTATAACGTTTATAATTGAAACACCAACCAACCATGAGTATGGTTTAACAGGGTGTATTTGAATTAAACCATCGCCAGTTCCAGATTTTTTTTACAAATTTCATTTTGTTTCCTGCTGGGGCCTCGTTATGTATCCATTATTAGTTTGCTGCACTAGGATCAAGAAAAAGTTTTTTGTTCACTACCTGGTAAAGTTTATGATAGATATATTTCTTATGACCTCTATCAAAGCATTAATGAAAAGATTTTAACGTTATTAAAATATGAAATGTGGTGAAAACTTAGGTGCTGTATGCTTCTGTGAGATGAAATTGCCCTGTATTTTTGTTGTGAATTTGAAATTACCACATTCGTGAGTGTGCACTATGTGTGTACCATTCAGTTTCATGAAAAATACCTCATACCACACCAATCTCTGTTTAATGGCAGCACACACAATAAACAGTTTCAAAGCATGACCCAGAATCACATGAGTAAAATAAAGATGTCTGAAACTGGAAATCACATCTTTATACTGTAACTGCATAACTGATGTAAAGACAGGGAACCACCCACTTTCAATATTAGTCAAAATGAAGTGGGCACCACACCATATGTATGGGGCGTAACTAGGTTAAGGCAACAGGGGCTCTGCCCCAAACATCCAAGACACAAGTAATGTCCCAACAGAAAAACGGAAAAATCAACTTGGAGAAGCTAAACGGAAAACCTGCAAAAATAATGTGCATTGCTCTCTTTACAGTAGCAACATACTCTTGCTCAGAACTGCATAATATTTTATACATCCACACTTTTTCTAATGGTTAGCAAGCATCCTGAACAGACCATACATGTTATGATGTCTTACTTGAAATAAATAGACTATGATGAGAATGGTGGCAAAATGAATAGAGAAGCATTAAGGCAACAATCATGGGAAGAAAATGGTGAAATCAGCTGCAGTGCAACATGCTCTGTAGTTACCAAACAACAAGATACTGTTTGATAAGAGTTAGGTGGTGGCCACAGGTGGATACTACGGTGGGCTTTTTGAGGGTGAAAGACATGCTTGGGCAATTTCTATAAATTAAAAAACTTCTAATAACACAAACAGTTTAAATGATCTTCATTAATTCTGACCAACTTCCTAAAGAATGATGTTGCTGCAGATGATACGTTATCCAGCCAAAAGAGCCAGTTTGTTAAAACCATGTAAAGTGTTAACTAAGATAAAACTACCACAATAGTAACAACAAAAATGTTAAAACGTATAAAGGCTTCCAGTACATCATTTCTTGCACTTCCCAAATACTGAAGAAAAGACATAATGGTCTGTACCAAGGCAGCTATTTCTTTATAGCAGCTTTCATGGTAAAAATTGCTCCCAAACAGACCAGGAAGGTCCAACGGTACTGACTGGCTGCCGTGTCATCCTCAGCTCATAGGCGTCACTGGATGTTGATATGGAGGGGCATGTGGTCAGCACACCGCACTCACGGCCGTATGTCAGTTTCTGAGACCAGAGCTGCTACTTCTCAATCAAGTAGCTCCTCAGTTTGCCTCACAAGGGCTGAGTGCACTCTGCTTGCCAACAGTGCTCGGTAGACCGGATGGTCACCCATCCAAGTGCTAGCCCAGCCCGACAGCACTTAACTTCGGTGATCTGACAGGAACCAGTGTTACCACTGTGGCAGCTTTCATGCAAAACAACTAAAAATGTATTTTCTTCTAAATTAAAGCTTAATTTTCCATTCTTATTGTTACTGCTGGGACATTTAAAAGGAATTTAGATATGTAATACAAAGGATAACCTAGTGAAGATTCCATAGATTTAAACGTTCCTTCGATTCATCATAGGTGAGTCCATAATGCTCACCAAAGCCTTAGGAGTGTCTGCAGCTTTAATCAACATGCTCCTAGCAACGTTCAGCATGTGAGACAAATTATAAGACATAGTGCACCATTGATTAGCAAGTAAAAGTTCACCAGTGGACTTACTTTTACCTGGAAGACGGGATTAAAACAGTTATTTACTCAACATTAATGATGAAAACCCTGTAAAACTTTAACTTCTTTCACAAAATTTCTGAAATCTGACCACTGACCTGGAAAGTGTACACCTCTAACAGGCAATATACCACTTCAAATTGTTCCTTGCAATTTTCAGAGAAATCTCCACTAAGAGAAAAACCAGACAGTAGTTCAGAGCTACATAGGTGTAGAGGCACAGTGTAATCAGTAAACCTCAAATTTTCATGAAAACAAATGCAATTCATCTCTTTCATGAAATACTATTTCCATCTAGTTAATAGCTCTACTGTCAAATATGTAAGGTCTCTTCAAATTTTTGTATATGAGACCTTAAGTCCATGATAGATTGCCACAGAGTAGTTGCATTTCATGTGAGTTTTTACCACATTTGTCTTTGTTACAGTTGCATTGAAAACATCCACGCAACAGTGCTAATTTTGATGGTACCTGTTGCGCAACTTTTTTGGAATGCAGCTTGTTCCACTGTCACAGTACATGCTGCTGATAACAGTAATGCCTACTTTATTTTTGCCCTCAGGGTTATGATCGGAACTGCTCAGTTTTGTCTGGTGTTTGTTTTACAAGCAGTGTTGGCCATATAATAACAGTGAGACAGAGTAGTATGGACAGGTTTACTGGTGAAGAGTTGAATGAATGCACCCCGTGTATGGATTCAGTGAAAGCAATGGAAAACAGGCACAAGGGCACTATGCTAAACTGTTCCTGCAGCAGTCACAACCACATCACAGTACTTTTGCATCTGAAGGTTGTTGTATTTCTCTGTGTTTTGTATTGTACAAATTGGTAATTGTATATTACAGGCTTTTTTGTTGTTGTGAAGATATTTTCAGAGAAAAAAAGTTAACTGAGGTAACAAACTGAATAAAACACAATTATATAATCAATCTTTAATGAGCCACTGGAAACCATCTGTCATTCATTTCAGAATACTCAGAAAATATGTCTCAACAACAAGTGAAATTTTGTTGATGAAGTCTGAGTCCATGCTGTAGATGCACAGCAAGTAGTAAAACCTCTGATCATATCTACTACCAATGATAAAAATCTTTTCTACATGTGTTTCTCCCCTATTTCAAGCACTGCTGATACTGATAAGAACTTAATTTAAGATCCAAAAATCAATACTGTCTGATAAAAAAGACGTAGCAGAGGTGTTTTTAGGGAAACATAGCTCACTGATATGAAGATACCCTGACATACACACTAATCAGCCAGAACACTATGATGACCAACCTACTATCAATGTAAATCCATCCAGGTGACAGCACTATCACCTTGCTAGGAATAACTACCAGTCAGACACATGCATGGTGCATATAGTACCAGTGAGCATGCTGTCTGTGTGTATGTAGAATGGGGAAGGTGTGAGATCTATATGAGTTTGACTGAGGACAGATTGCGATGGCCCAGAGGCTTGGCATGAGCATTCTGAAAACTGCATGACTTTTCAGGCATTTGAGTGTCTTCAACACATGGTGAAACCACGTCCAGGTGTGCGGTTGGGCACCAAATAGTCATTACAGATGTCAGATGTCACTGGCTGTGCAGATTGGTAAAACTGAACTTTGGCGGAACTAACAACAGACTTTAATGCGGAGCAGAGTACAAGTGTGTCCTAACACACGGTTCACCGAACACTCCTAACAATGGGCCTCCGCAGCCGACGACCCAAGCATGTGCCAATGTTAATACCACAACATCAGGAACTACAACTGAGCATGTGACCATCAGCACTGCATAGTGTAGTGATAGAGCACTGCATGGTCTGATGAATCCCAATACCTTCCTCATCATGCTGATGGGAAGGTGTGGATCCATCATCTCCCAGGAGAACAGCTCCTTGATACCTGTACTGTGGGACAGAGACAAGCTGATGGCAGCTCCCTTATGCTCTGGGGAACATTCACACGGGCACGCATTGGTTCAATGGAGCTCATGCAAGACACCATGATGGCCAGGGTGTATCGTACAATAATTGCTTTCCACATAAACCCTTTTGTGATGATCATGTTTCCCGATGGCCGTGGCATTTTTCAACAAGATACTGCACCATGTCACAGTGCCAGGGGATTGATGGAGTGGTTTAAGGGACAAAGCAGAGAGTACCATCTGATGTGCTGGCCCCCCAACATGCCAGATCTGAACCAGATAGAATGTATCTGGGTAGTGACTGAGCGTGTTGACAGAGCTCATTGGCCCCATCCCCGGAATTTATGTGAATTAGGTGACTTGTGTGTACAGGACTGATTGCGGACCTTTGGTACAGAGTTGAGTGGAGGGTCAGAATCAGAGGCTCAGATGATTCTGCGACCATGTAGGCTGCAGATTCCTCGACTTGGGCCATAGGGTGGTGGGGTTTCAGGTCCCACTAAATAGGTCAGGTGTCCACTACACACAGGAGGCAGCTACACGGGTAGCAGGGGCTGTGTGGTGTCGACTGGGCGGTTTTTTAGGTTAGACAGTCTCAGGAAAGATCAAAAACGGCTCCAGTCTCAAAGGGTACACGGCAAAGAAACGACAAGAATCAACCAAGCAGCAGACGGTATTGTAGTTGTAAATTGTCATAGCTGTGTTGGAACAGTACCAGAGCTTCAAGCGCTGATGGAAAACACTGAAGCTGAAATCATTATAGCAACAAAAAGCTGGCTAAAACCAGAGATAATTGCTGCTGAAATTTACAGAGGCGCAAACCGTGTTCAGAAAGGATAGATTAAATAAAGTAGGTGGTGGTGTGTTTGTGTCTGTTGGTAGTAGTTTATCTTGTAGTGAAGTTGAAATATATAGTTCCCGCAAATTACTATGGATAGAGGTTATACTCAACAGCCATACCAAAATAATAATTGGCTCCTTCTACCGACCCCCCAACTCAGATGATATAATAGCGGAACGGTTCAAAGAAAACTTGAATCTCATTACAAGTAAGTACCCCACTCATACAGTTATAAATGGTGGAGACTTCAATCTATCCTCGATTTGTTGGTGAAAATACATGTTCAAAGCCGGTGGTAGACAGAAAACATCTCCCGAAATTGTACTAAATGCTTTCTCTGAGAATTACTGTGTACAATTAGTTCATGAGCCCACACAAATTGTAAGTGGTTGTGAAAACACACTTGACCTCTTCGCCACAAATAATCCTGATCTAACAGAGAGCAAGGATTAGTGAACACAAGGTCATAGTAGTGAGGCTCAAAGCAATATCAACCAAAACCACTAAAAATAAACGCAAAATATATCTATTTAAAACAGCAGATAAAAATTCACTTTATGCCTTCCTAAGAGAGAGTCTCCATTCCTTCCAGATATGGCTCAAATTCAAAGATAGAGTATCGGCAGCAATAGATAAATTCATACCACATAAGTTAATAAGAGACGGGATTGATCCACCATGGTACACAAAACACGTCAGAACACTGTTGCATAAGCAACAAAAAAAGCATGCCAAATTCAGAAGAATGCAAAATCCCCAAGACTGGGTAAGTTTCACAGAAGCTCAAAATTTAGTGTGGATGTCAATGTGAGATGCTTTTAGCTGTTTACACAATGAAACATTGTCTCAACATATGGTAGAAAACCCAAAGAGATTCTGGTCATATGTAAAGTACACCAGTGGCAAAAAACAGTCAATACTGTCACTGCATTGGAAATGTTACTGATGATAGTGCCACTAAAGTGGAGTTACTAAATACAGTTTTCCGTAATTCCTTCACAAAAGAAGATGAAGTAAATATTCCAGAATTCGAAACCAGAACAGCTGTTAGCATGAGTGACATAAGGTAAATATCTTAGGTGTTGTGAAACAACTCAAATCACATAAGAAAGATAGGTCTTCCAGTCCAGATGGTATACCAATCAGGTTCTTTTCAGAGTATGCAGACACAATAGTGCCTTTCTTAGCAATTATATACAACTGCTCAGTCTCTGTTCCTAAAGACTGGAAAGTAGCAAAGGTCACACCAATATTCAAGAAAGGAAGTAGGAGTAACCCATTGAATTACAGACCCATATCACTGACCTCAATTTGAGGTAGGATTTTGGAGCATACTGTACTCAAACATTATGAATCACCTTGAAGAAAATAACTTATTGATACATAACAAACACAGATTCAGAAAACCTCATTCTTGTGCAACACAGCTAGCTCTTTATTGCCATGAAGTAATGAGTGCTGTCGACACGGAATCTCCGATCGATTCCATATCCCTAGATTCCCAGAAGGCTTTTGATACCATTCCTCACAAGTGACTATTAATCAAATTTCGTGCATATGGAGTATTGTCTCAGTTGTGTGACTGGATTCATGATTTCCTCTCAGAGAGGTCACAGTTTGTAGTGATAGATGGTAAATCATCATGCAGAACAGAAGTGATATCTGGCATTCTGCAAGGTGGTGTCATAGGCTCTCTGCTGTTCCTGATTTACATAAATGATCTAGGTGATAATCTGAGCAGCTCCCTTAGATTGTTTGCAGATGATGCTGTAATTTACCATCTAGTAAAATCATCAGATGATCAATTCTAATTACAAAATGATCTAGAGTGAATTTCTGCATGGTGCAAGAAGTGGCAGTTGGCACTAAACAAAGAAAATTGTGAGGTCATCCACATGGGTACTGAAAGAAATCCGATAAATTTTGAGTATACGATAAATCGCACAAATCTAAGGGCTGTCAATCCGAGTAAATACCTAGGAATTACAGTTACAAGCAACTTAAATTGAAAAGACCACATAGATAATACTGTAGGGAAGGCGAAACAAAGACTGTGCTTTGTTGGCAGAACACTTAGAAGATGCGACAAACCCACTAAAGAGACATCCTCTGCTGGAATATTGCTGCATGGTGTGGGATACTTACCTGGTAGGATTGACAGAGGACATCGAAAAAGTGCAAAGAAGGGCAGCTCATTCTGTGTTATCGCACAATAGGGGTGAGAGTGTCACTGATATGATATGCAAGTTGGGGTGGCAGTCACTGAAACAAAGGGGATTTTCTTTGCGGTGATATCTATTTATGAAATTTCAATCACCAACTTTCTCTTCCGAATGCAAAAATATTTTGTTGACACCCACCTATGTAGGGAGAAATGACCATCATAATAAAATAAGAGAAATCAGAGCTTGAACGGAAAGATTTAGATGGTTCTTTTTCTCATGCTCCATTTAAGAGTGGAATGGTAGAGAAGTAGTATGAAAATGGTTCGATGAACCTTCTGCCAGGCACTTAAGTGTGAATTGCAGAGTAATTATGTAGATCTAGATGTAGATGTAGACTGACGGAGTACATCAAAAAAGTTCAAAGAAGGGCAGCATGTTTGTATTATCATGAAATATGGGAGAGAGTGTCACAGAAATAATACAGAATTTGGGCTGGAAATCATTAAAAGAAAGGCGTTTTTCATTGTGATGGAATCTTCTCATGAAATTCCAATCACCAACTTTCTCCTCAGAATGCAAAAATATTTTGTTGATACTGACCTACATAGGGAGAAACCATCACCACGATAAAATAAGGGAAATCAGAGCTCGTACAGAAAGATATAGGTGTTCATTCTTTCCACTCGCTATATGAGATTGGAATAATACAGAATTGTGAAGGTGGTTTGATGAAAATTCTGCCAGGCAATTAAATGTGATTTGCAGAGTATCCATGCTGAAGTATATGCAGATGTGTAACCACCTGCCTCCAGCAACCTACCAGGGCCTCATTACTTGTATGCCATGATGCATCACCACTGTTATCTGTGCCAAATGTGTACATACTGGCTATTAGGTAGGTGGTCATAAAGTTCTGGCTGATCAGTGTACATGGCCATGCTCATGTTTCTAATAGTAACAGTGAAGTTGAGGTTATTTTTCCAAACTAAAAATAATGACACAATACATAAATCCTACAGTGAGTCAGGAATGGTTACCTGATTTCATGATATTATCAGCAGAAAATGAAAGAGTGGAAAATTTTGAATTTTTTAAAACAATCAAGGATTTTGTGACATAAAAATGTGTAAATAACCATTGATGTAAAACAAAACATTTTGGGTCACTAAGCACATACAGTACATTTCATTAACAGTTTATATCTTAATGTGCATATCTGTACTTTTACACTTCTTTGGCCCAAAATTTTTATTTCTGTTTTATCTTATGATACTGTTTTTACACAAACTGTGTTGCAACTAATACATTTAGAATGTTTTTATTGGAAGTAAAAGAAATACAGATTTTCATCAAAAATGAAATGTTTTTGTGTTTCTTTAACATTTACCCTTGGTACTGTGCAGTTAAGTGGAATGGTGAAAGAATGAATAGCTCTTTCAAGTGTTCATATACAAGAGAAAATATAGTCAAAATCAATGGCAGTCTTTTGGGTGTCCACCTTAGTTGATGGTTCCATTTGTTTGCACAATGTTTTGAGGACTGACGCAACCATCCTCTTCAGGTGTTGCAACCTGTGCTTTTACATACGCTCACTACCTGGACTTCAACCAGAGTTTGAAGTGTTGTTGGTGTCATACTGCTATTTAAAACTGATTTTGACTCCTGGTACTACCTATGCCATTTGATGCTCATTTGTTTTTCCAGAAGCCGCAATGTCATTCCATGAAACACAATTTTTTTTCTAGCTCTGCTTGATTAGAGGGCTAACAGAATGTTAGTAACTTGAATTCTGTACCTGAAACTTTGTTTAAATTGATACCTGCATCCTGATTTATTCAGTTTTTTGACATCTTTATTTTAATAGAATTCTTAATTACACTATACAAAAGACTTATTGTTTGCAATATAATAAAAAACCTTGGTTTTTAAGCCATAATACTAATGTTATCATGTTTCATTTCATGATCATATTCAATTCAGTGCTTGGTGACAGCTGATTTGCTTGGTTGTTTTAGTTGCATGTGTCACTGATGGTCCTTGCATCTCTCCTTGACTGTGTTAATAGTGTGTCCTATGTAAGATATTGCACATTTTCATGGCATCCAGTAAACTCTTGCCTTTTAGAAAGCTAGATTGTCTTTAAAATTACAAAGAAATGTTTCTGCATTGACAAAATCCCCTCTCCCTCTGCTCAGCTTCTGTTCGCCATCTGTGCCTATCATTTCCTCCCCATCTCCTCCTGCCAACAAATTACTCCATCCTCAGTGCACACCAGGTACGCATGCTGGCAACACATCTATTATTCCTCTGCATGCTCTCAAGCCAGTTCATTTTGGGATATGTCCAGGCTCTTCTTAATCAGACTAACTGCAGATCCCCAGACCATACTAAGGATGTAGCCACTATCATAGCTGATCACCAATTCTTTTACTCGAATCTCAGTAGATTCTTTAATGACACAGTCCCAGAAGTTAGATGCCTCCATCAGAACCTTAGTATGTTTGTAATCCATACCATATAATTCTAATATGTAATGTTGGATGACTGGTGACTTATTGGGCTGCTGAAATCTGGTGTGTTGCTGGTGTTCTCAGCAATGCCTTTCAACAGTATCTACTGTCTAACATATACAGGGTGGTCAATTGATAGTGACTGGGCCAAATATCTCATGAAATAAGCATCAAGTGAAAAAACTACAAAGAATGAAACGCGTCTAGCTTGAAGGGGGAAACCAGATGGCGCTATGGTTGGCCTGCTAGACGGTGCTGCCATAGGTCAAACGGATATCAACTGTGTATTTTTAAATAGTAACACCCATTTTTATTACATATTCGTGTAGTACATAAAGAAATATGAATGTTTTAGTTGGACCAATTTTTTCGCTTTGTGATATATGGTGCTGTAATAGTCACAAATGTATAAGTACGTGGTATCACATAACATTCCACCAGTGCGGACGGTATTTGCTTCATGGTACACTACCCGTGTTAAAATGGACCGTTTACTAATTGCGGAAAGGGGCGATATCGTGTTGATGTATGGCTATTGTGATCAAAATGCCTAACGGGCATGTGCTATGTACGCTGCTCGGTATCCTGGATGACATCATCCAAGTGTCCGGACCGTTCACCGGATAGTTACGTTATTTAAGGAAACAGGAAGTGTTCAGCCACATGTGAAACGTCAACCATGACCTGCAACAAATGATGATGCCCAAGTAGGTGTTTTAGCTGCTGTCGCTGCTAATCCGCACATCAGTGGGCAGACAAACTGCGTGAGAATCGGGAATCTCAAAAACGTCGGTGTTGAGAATGCTACATCAACATTGATTGCACACGAACCATATTTCTATGCACCAGGAATTGCATGGCAACGACTTTGAACGTCGTGTACAGTTCTGCCACTGGGCACAAGAGAAATTACGGGACGATGACAGATTTTATGCACTTGTTCTATTTAGCGACGAAGCATCATTCACCAACAGCGGTAATGTAAACCAGCATAATATGTACTATTGGGCAACGGAAAACCCACGATTACTGCGACAAGTGGAACATCAGCGACCTTGGCGGGTTAATGTATGGTGCAGCATTATGAGAGGAAGGATAATTGGCCCCCATTTTATTGATGGCAATCTAAATGGTGCAATGTATGCTGATTTCCTACCAAATGTTCTACCGGTGTTACTACAAGATGCTTCACTACATGGCAGAATGGCGATGTACTTACAACATGATGGATGTCCGGCACATAGCTCATGTGCGGTTGAAGCGGTATTGAATAGCATATTTCATGACAGGTGGATTGGTCATCGCAGCACTATACCATGGCCCGCATGTTCATCGGATCTGACGTCCCCAGATTTCTTTCTGTGGGGAAAGTTGAAGGATATTTGCTATTGTGATCCACCGACAATGCCTGACAACATGTGTCAGCGCATTGTCAATGCATGTGCGAACATTACAGAAGGCGAACTACTTGCTGTTGAGAGGAATGTTGTTACAAGTATTGCCAAATGCATTGAGGTTGACGGACATCATTTTGAGCATTTATTGCATTAATGTGGTATGTACAGGTAATCACGCTGTAACAGCATGTGTTCTCAGAAATGATAAGTTCACAAAGGTATATGTATCACATTGGAACAACTGAAATAAAATGTTCAAACGTACATATGTTCTGTATTTTAATTTTAAAAACCTACCTGTTACCAACTGTTTGTCTAAAATTGTGAGCCATATGTTTGTGACTATTACAGCGCCATCTATCACAAAACGAAAAAAGTGGTCCAACTAAAACGTTCATATTTCTTTACATACTACACGAATATGTGATAAAAAATGTGGGTTCCTATTGAAGAAAATGCAGTTGATATCCGTTTGACCTATGGCAGCGCCATCTAGCGGGCCAACCATAGCGCCATCTGGTTTCCCTCTTCAAGCTAGACAAGTTACATTCTTTGTAGTTTTTTTGTTTGATGCTTATTTTGTGAGATATTTGGCCCGGTCATGATCAATGGACCACCCTGTATATGTCTTGCCACACTGGCAAGCTGTCTGACAGAAATCTAGCTTTCCATAGCCCAAGATCATCTTTGATACTACCACAAAGTGCCTGTGTTTTAGCCTGTGGGCAGAAGACCATCTTCACTTGGTGTTTCCAGTTAATTCTTCCTTTCTTTCTGGATGATGTGTCACAAAAAGTATAAATGCAATGGCCCCATCCTAGTGAGGTTCCTCTTCTGTTTCTGCCAGTTGTACTGATGATGAAGGATATAAGCTCTTCAAATTTGCCACTTCTTGTTACTATTTTTGTGGAACAGAGTCCTCAGATGTTAACATGTTTGGTTGATGCTTTCCATTATCAGAGAGGATGCGGACCCTACGTACCAATGCTTCGAACACCCCATTCCTTTGCACTTGTGGGTATAGGTTGGTGTGTGTGTGTTCCCTGGTACATCCTATAGCCCAATGTGTTGCCCATTCTACTTTTTACCAGGACACCCAGCAAGAAGAGCACTCACCCACTTTAATCTCCATAGTAAAACTGATGTTCTTGTGTATGGAACTGAGGTACACAAAGAAGTCATTCAGTTTTTCTCTTCCATATGGCCATATGATGTAGGTGCTGTCTACGTACTTAAAAAACCTGATAACTTTCCATTGGGTTGCTTCCAGACCTTCCCTATAGAAATTTTATGGATACATGGTGGTGAAAACTCCCTATGGCTACTCCCTCCCTTTCCTCACTGTCAAAAAGAAAGTACACTGACATGAAGATACACCTGAAAAGGTTGATGGTCTCTATGTCATATTGCTGGTCAATTAAGGACTCTTCTAGAGGCAGTCTGGTAAGAAGATAGACAACGTCAAAGCTCAAAAGGATGTTGGTATTCCTAAACTCAAAGTTGTTAAGACATTCAAAAAAGTCCACTGAGCTGAGAATGTGATGTGAACAATCCCCAACATAAGGGCTAAGTATATCCTTCAGATATTTAATGAGTGAGTATACTGGGGTGCCAATGTTGCTAACAACTGTGTGTAAAGGCATCTCACTTTTGTGAACCTTCGGCAGTCAATTAAGGCCTGGTGCAGCTGGTGCCCTCTGTAACTACCTTGTCTGGCAAGCCGGATTCTTTGACAAGTGCCACAGTCTTCCCCTCCACCCTCAAGATGAGATCAGTGTCAATATTTCAGTATGCATTGCCTTCTAGCAGGCAGCACATTTTCTTCAAGTAATTTTGGTGGGATAGGACCATAGTTGCATTGCCTTTATTGGCTGGTAAAACCACAATATCTAGATCTTCTCTTAGTAGCTGTATGGCTACCCTCTCCCTGTTTGAGATATTTGGTTTCACAGGTTTAGTTCACAAGTGAGCATAAGAGGTTTGACAAAGTACTTCCCCCACTGCTTCAGGTGGAAGTTGTCTAGCTACCTGTTCCACTACACTGGTGATGCCCATAGTAATTGCAGATTCAGGAGTGGGGGTGTAAAACTGTGTCCTTTCTTAAGAAATGAAACTGTGTCCACATCCAGGTACTTAGTGATAGCCTTGTAGGGAGCTTCAGGGAATTCTCTCTCTGATGTACACTAAAATTTTATGTTGACATCCAGTGGCCTTATTTTGAGTGGGATTCACTGTAGCTCATGTGACACCATCAAGCCATGCCTTTACATTTCTTTTGAGACACTATTGAGAATATGTGGTGCCAAATTTCTGCAAAGTAACATCACACAGACTCAGTGGCAGCCAGAAGAATCACGAAACATGCCAGTCTAGCCACGGCATGGGAGAGTGTACCCTGTACCCACCGGTGTCTGGACTTGACTAACATATCAAAAGCACTATTCACATTATATCTACAGCTGGCCAACCTGTTCAGTTCCAGGACATGGGAGTTTACTGATGGCATCAAGCAGCAAACTGACCTCACTAGCAACTCCATTCTGTCAATTGTAAGCAGTAAAGTCTACATGTTCAGTAAAAGAGAAAACGTGGGAAAGATGGAAAAAGTAAGTCTAAATGTTCAATAACATGGATAAGGAAGATATCATCATATTTGTTAAAAGAGAAATAGAGTCATTTAATTCATGAAATGAACATGAGAAAGAACTGTGGCTGAAGGTCAAGAACATATCTGATCAAGTTGTAGAAAAGCATCCAAGCCTTTCTACCACAACAAGGAAAATTCTGTAGAGATCCCCCTCAGTACACAAAAAATATCAATATCAAGAAAACTTCTTAAGACACACCACATGCTGCACAACACATACAAAGCAAAGAATGGAACTGCAGATGCTCGAGTGTTAATCTCTTTAGAGAAGGCACTGATTGTTTCTTGCCACTAAGATACTTCACATACAACCAGAATCTCTTTGTATTTTCTGCCAAGTTTTGAGACAAAGTTTCATTGCGGAACTGTTATAAGCATCTCGCATTGAACTCTGTGCTAAATTTCAAGCTTCTGTAAAAGATTGCCAATCTTGGGGATTTTGCGTCTGTTTAAATTTGGCATCTTTGTTTCATTGTTTCTGCAACAGTGTTCTAGCCCGTTTTGTGTACCAAGGACGATCAGCTCCATTGTTTGTTAATTTATTTAGTATAAATCTTTCAATTGCTGCTGATACTATTTCTTTGAATTCAAGCCACATCTGGTCTACACTTATATTATTAATTTGGAATGAGTGGAGATTGTCTCTCAGGAAGGCGTCAAGTGAATTTTTACCTGCTTTTTTGAATAGGTATATTTTTTGCTTAATTTTGGAGGATTTGGGGATTACAATATTCAATCTTGCTACGACAACCCTGTGTTCACTAATCCCTGCATCGGTTTTGATGCTTGTTGTTAACTCAGTATTATTTGTTGCTAAGAGGTCAAGTGTGTTTACACAACCGTTTACTATTTGTGTGGGCTCATGAACTAACTGCTAGAAATAATAATGCTACAATAATAATGACTTTAGGAATTTATAAAGCATATAAAATGAAGAAATAACTTTTATGTTATGTGGCACACCATTGTACATTTGTATAACACTATTTGTAGTGGGGTTTTTAAAGGCTGTTCAAAAATGTCTCTGAGCACTATGGAACTTAACTTCTGAGGTCATCAGTCCCCTAGAGCTTAGAACTACTTAAACCTAACTAACCTAAGAACATCACACACATCCATGCCCAAGGCAGGATTCGAACCTGCGACCGTAGCGGTCGTGCGGTTCCAGACTGTAGCACCTAGAACCACTTGGTTCTGTGACCTTGTAGGCTGCAGATTCCTCGACTTGCATCAAAGGGTGCTTGGGTTTCGGTTTCCGCTGAATATGTCAGATGTCCACTATACACAGGAGGTGGCTACATGGGTAACAGGGGCTGTGTGGTGTGGACTGGGCAGTTTTTTAGGTTAGAGGGTCTCGGGAAACACAAGAAGGGCTTCAGTCACAAAGGGTGCAGGCCAAACACAGGAATAACATAGATACAGGAACCATTGGTATAACAGTAGTAAAGTGTCATAGCTGTGTTGGGAAAGTACTAGTGCTCCAAGTGCTAATAGAAAGCACTGATGCTCAAATCATTATAGGCACTGAAAGCTGGCAAAAGCCGGATATAAGCTCAACCGAAATTTTTGCGCAGAACCTAACGGTGTTACGAAAGGATAGGCTAAACATGGTTGGCGGTGGCATGTTTGCTGCTGTTAGAAGTAGTTTAAATTGTCATGATACTTCCTGTGAGTTAGTGTGGACAGAGGTCACTGTTGGCAACTGGAATAAAATAATAATAGGATCCTTTTACTGACCTCCCAATTCAGATGATACAGTTGCTGAAAGGTTCAAAGAAAACTTGAGTTTGATTTCAAACACGTACCCGACTCATGCAATAATAGTTGGTGGTGACCTTAATTTACCCTCAATATGTTAGCGAAAATACGTGTTTAATTCTGGGGGTACGCATAAAATATCATCGGAAATTGTGCTAAACACAGTCTCTGAAAATTATTTCGAGCAGTTAGTTCATGAGCCCACGCTAATAGTAAACGGTTGTAAAAACACACTTGACCACTTTGCAGCAAATAATCCTGAGCTAATAATGAGCATCAAAACCGATTCAGGGATTAGTGAACAGAGCGTTGTCGTAGCGAGATTGAATATTGTATTCTCCAAATCCTCCAAAAATAAGCAAAAAATATACCTATTTAAAAAAGCAGTTAAAAATTCACTTGACGCCTTCCTGAGAGACAATCTCCACTCATTCCAAATTAATAATATAAGTGTAGACCAGATGTGGCTTGAATTCAAAGAAATAGTATCAGCGGCCATTGAAAGATTTATACTAAATAAATTAACAAACAATGGAGCTGATCGTCCTTGGTACACAAAACGGGTTAGAACACTGTTGCAGAAACAATGAAACAAACATGCCAAATTTAAACAGAGCACTTGGCCATGAAAGGCAAAGGTCCCAAGTTCGAGTCTAGGTCTGGCACACAGTTTTAATCTGCCAGGAAGTTTAGTATCAGTACACACTCTGCTGCAGAGTGAAAATCTCATTCTGGAATGCCTTCTCTGTGCAATAGCAATGGAGATACTATCTAAGACAGTGCTGCCAAAGCAGAGTTACTAAACACAGCCTTCCAAAATACCTTCACAAAAGAAGACGAAGTAAATATTTCAGACTACAAATCAAGAACAGCTGCCAACGTGAGTAACGTAGATGTAACTATCCTCATAGTAGTGAAGCAACTTAAGTCACTTAATAAAAGCAAGTCTTCTGGTCCACACTGTATACCAATTAGCTTCCTTGCAGAGTATGCTGATGCATTAGCTCCATACTTAACAATCGTATGCAACCGTTCGCTCGACGAAAGATCCGTACCCAAAGACTGGAAACTTGCACAGGTCACACCAATATTCAAGAAAGGTAGTAGGAGTAATCCACCAAATTACACACCCATATTGTTAACATCAATATGCAACAGGATTTTGGAACACATATTGTGTTCAAACATTATGAATTACCTCAAAGAAAACTGTCTATTGACACACAGCCCACATGGGTTTAGATCATCATTCCTGTGAAACACAACTAGGTCTTTATTCACATGAAGTGTTGAGTGCTATTGACAAGCAATTTTAGATCAATTCCGCATTTATGGATTTCTGGAAGACTTATGACACTGTACCACACAAGGTATTGTTATAGGTCGTTTGCTGTTCCTTATCTATGTAAACGATTTGGGAGACAATCTGAGCAGCCGTCTTATGTCGTTTGAAATTGATGTCATTTATCAACTCAGAAAGGCATCCGAAGATCAAAACAAATTGCAAAATGAATTAGAAAGGATATATGAATGGTGCAAAAATTGGCAGTTGACCCTAAATTGCTGGTCGGAGTGGCCAAGCGGTTCTAGGCGCTACAGTCTGGAACAGCGCGACCACAGATGTTAATTTCTGACTAACTAAATTCATGTTAATTTCTGACTAACTAAATTCAATGTTAGACTCAAGATCACTATAATTATCCACTTCCAGAAACACTGCCTAAACAGGAATGCAGGGCAGATGCTGAAAGTGAGTATTACATTACAAAATATCCGAAGACACACACACGAAAGATGATATATAATGGTAACCACCTCAATCAAAAGACAACAGCCAGGCTACACTTATCTATCAGCACTTAAACAGATACAAGGGAGCTTTTATTTTTTCATGTTCTTAAGTTGACTAAGTATAACCAAAATTTAAAGTTTCTCTTATAAAAATGAGTTAACTCAGGACTTTATGTTAAGCAGTTAATTAGATGAAGTGAGTTCCTGCACATGACTCTCTCAGTAATTTGTTCCCAAAGAACAGATCACAATTTTGCAGCATCCAACAACCAAGTGTTTATTATTATACAAGGTGGATCTGAAAAGTCTGTAGAATGGTCTCAGACAATAAAGGAAAGAAGAATTACAAACAAAATACATTTAATGTCCTTCAAAGTAATCACCATTAGCTACAACACACTTGTGACATCAGTTAAAAAGCTCTTGGAAACTGTCGCAAATGCTTCTTGAGAAATCACTCGAAGCACTAAGGTCACACACAACATCTGTGAAGCACAAGAATCCACAGATAATTTGAGGTGGGTTAACAAAAAGAAGTCTGCCAGTGCCAAATGCACAGACTTAGGAGTGTGTTGAAGAACAGTTACTTTACACTGAGAGATAAAGTTGAGCATGCAGTTGTTGTGGATATCCAACAACACATGATCACAGTGCTTCTAGCAGTTTCACAAGAAGCATTTGCTGACAGTTTTGTGACTGATGTCAGAAGTGTATTGTCACTAATGTCAGTAAAGGTATGTTCTTTGCAACTCTCGTTTCCTTCATTTTCTTTGACTGCTCACCAAACTTTTCAGATGCTCTTTGTATTTAGTACAAACACTATTTGGTTTCAAGACACACACCCTTCATAACAGAACATCACCCTTTCAATAGCTTTGATACTCAGTATTAACATTTGTGAGTGTTGACATCTGTGACCATATGCACTTTTTTGCTGTAAGCAAATATTAAATTCTAAGGTCTATAAGTGGTTGACTGTTGTGACTCGCCGATCTTTCAAAGTGCCGCCGCGCAGTTACGCACGTCCTCTACATCCACATGTAGAGGACTGTCTGCCAGCCATGCAGCAGCAGCAGCACCACCTAAGAGGCCAGTCAGCCAGCGGCCGCTAGACTTGGACTCAGTTATGATTTGACTGTTAAAGTGTACACACGTCTTACTCTGTTTACTTGATCTGTGACTTTCATGTATTGCGTCTTTCTTTAAATATATTTGTTCAACTTGAAGATATTACATTGACTAATACAGATGATTGCTGGAAGATACTAACCAAAATATCACTCAAAAAACTAACAACATCTGATAAGACACAAACTTTCATCAGTCAATTAAGAATTTCTGTCTCTATGACCCACAATAAGCCACATCAGTATGAAAAGCTGAATTGGATCGTTGTCTCATTAATTATGTTTTCATTATTCTTATAACTTTTTATGGTTATGAGAATAAACACAGGTTTTAATTAAGGAAAAAGGTGCTTGAATAACTTATCTAAAAAAAAAAAAAACAGTGTTCCTTTTAAATTTGGAGTGTGAGACTTGTTTTTTATCATATTCATGATCTATGGAGGACCCTGTTACACTGTGAGTGAACTGTAATGTAATTTATATCTAAAAACAAAGATGATGTGACGGCACAAATTACTGAAGCTCCAGATCAATACAACCCCATTACTGGCATAAAATAAGTATTTTGTGGAGCTGTCAGAATCTAGAATAGAAACTTTTTAACCCTTTAACTGCTGTGGACATGTTAACGCGTGCACCTTTGTACCTCTCCCTGTGTGCTCCGAACGTGTTGACGCGCACCACCAGTACGCGTAGACACGTTCAGAGTACCAGGTAGAAGGACTGGTGGTGCACGTCAACACGTTCAGAGCAAACAGGGGCAGGTACAAAGCATGCACATTAATATGTCCAGAGCAGTTAAAGGGTTAAAGCCAGTGTGCATAATCAAAAATGTATTTTCATGCCAGTATATTCTGATCTGAATTTCCTGTTCATTGGTACTGAAAGCTGGATAACTGATATGAGCCAGTTGTTAAGTGATATGTATCTTGTATATATTCATGGAATTGTGTGTCTGGTGAGTGACTAGGCCAAGAAAAAAGCAGTATATTCAGTACTGTGAACAAGACACTGAAGTTGTAGGAACCATGAGTGTGCTTAAGGAAGAATACGAGTTCCCAAAATTCGCACATAAAGGGAGGAAAGAAGAAAAATTATGTATCTCTGACAAGGTCATTATAGATGGAGCACAAGCTCAGTCAGGAGAAAGATGAATAAGGAAACTGGCTAGGTCCCTTTCAAGGTACCCAGGTCAGTATTCACTGTAAGGGCTTTAATTGCAGCTCCAGATGGATTACTGTAACAAATTGCTTCTAATTGATAAAAATGGTAAAAGCACAACAAAACAGTTAAGAATGGGATTATCTGTATGCTATGTAAGAGTGTTTTCCATTTTCATTGCGGATAAATTGATCCTTCAGTGAAGGAAAATTCGGACATACTGGCACACTGGAACTTCATCAAATGCTACATTAAAAGATGATGAAAACAGTAAAAATATAAAACTGTGACTATAAATGTGAACTATCACTATTGTCTGTGGAGTTACTTGATGAAAACCTGTGTCTCAGTACAGAAAATGGTCAAAAACAAAGAAGTGTGTAATACATGAGACACAATCACAATGTGATCTAATCTGAATGTGAACAGTGAAGGTCTTAGTTCTCGAAATATTACTAGCAATAATTTTGAAATGTGCCAGTTTTGTAAAATTAGGAATGTGTATGATGATGAAAACTGAATTTTGTCTTTTATCATCAACAAATTGAATGAAAAACATAAGACAGAATCAGAAAAGAGAGGAACGTGTGTAAAAGTATAAGCCTCAACACCATCTCCAGAAAAGTAGACTGCATGGAGAAAGACACAAAAAATGAAACAATTATCAAGGCATCACATGTGTGAAATGAAAAACAATGTACCACATTCACTGTGCAACAACAGACCCCAAGAAAAAAAATGTGGCTGCGTTTGAAATAATATGAACCAAAATTAAGCCTACAACTTGACATAGACAGCAAAGACGGGATTATTGAATTAACTAAAAATATACAAATGTGGAAAGAAAAATACATAAAGCTACAACAGTCCAAATTGCATGCTATTTGCCATAAAAGTTGCGATGTAAATTCATCAGACACAAAAAACTGTACAAGTACTCAATGTTAAAACATGCAACAACTTCCACTCTCATACCCTTGTGAAAGACCTTACCAAGAGCCTGACAAAATTCTGATCCTATGAGAAATCGCTAAGTGAGCTGAACACTTCTATCTAGTCACTTGCCAACCAATCTGGTGTAGCAGCAAAGGAAATCTGATGTTTAAATTTTACATTCAAAAACTTGTTCACACGAGATCATGCAGACATACCATCATTAGACTGTCATGAAGATTCCCATATGGAGGACATAGAAATATGCATCCCTTGTGTTGGGAAGCAACTGAAAGAGTTGAAAACAAATAAGTTGCCAGGTCTTAATGGAATCCTAATTGAATTTTACAGAGAGTAATTTTCAGCACTGAACCCTTAGTTATCAAGTGACTGGAAAAAAAGTGCAATTTACTCTTTTAAATAAGAAGGGTAAAAGAACAGACACATAAAATTACAGGTCAATATATTGAACATTAGTTTGCTGCAGAATCCTTGAGCATATTCAAGTTTGAATAAATAAATTTCCTTGAATCAGTAAAACTTCTGTTTACAAATTGGCACAGATTTAGAAAGCATTGTTTGTGTGAAACTCATCTTTCCCTTTTTTCACATATCCTGTGAACCATGAGTGACGGACGTAAAGCAGATTCAATATTCATAGATTTCCTGAAAGAATTTGACACAGTGCCCCACTGCAGATGGTTAATGAAGGTCTGAGTATATGGAACAGGTTCCCTGATAAATGAGTGGCTTCAAGACTTCTTAAGTAATAGAACCCATAACACTGTCTTGGATGGCACAGGGGTATTATACAGAACATCCCATGGAAGTGTGATAGGAATGCTCTTGTTCTCTATGTCCATAAATAATGTGATGAGTAGTGTGAGCAGTGATCTGTTGCTGTTTGCTGATGATGTAGTGTCTTCATTGAATGACTGCAAGATGGTACAACACGACTGAGACAGAATTTCTTTGTCGTGTGATGAATGGCAGTTTGCTCTAAATGTAGGAATCAACATGGATTCCAGAAACAGCTATCGTGTGAGACCCAACTCGCTTTATTTGTTCATGATGTCGATCTGTTGTAGAATTTTAGAAAATGTTTTTTGCTCGCGTATCATGTCACTTCTGGAAACCCAGAATCTACTCCGTAGGAATCAACATGGATTCCAGAAACAGCGATTGTGTGAGACCCAACTCGCTTTATTTGTTCATGAGACCCAGAAAATATTAGATACAGGCTCCCAGGTAGATGCCATTTTCCTTGACTTCCGGAAGGCATTCGATACAGTTACGCACTGTCGCCTGATAAGAGCCTACGGAATATCAGACCAGCTGTGTGGCTGGATTGAAGAGTTTTTAGCAAACAGAACACAGCATGTTGTTCTCAATGGAGAGACATCTACAGACGTTAAAGTAACCTCTGGCACACCACAGGGGAGTGTTAAGGGACCATTGCTTTTCACAATATATATAAATGAACTAGTAGATAGTGTAGGAGGTTCTATGCAGCTTTTCGCGGATGATGCTGTAGTATACAGAGAAGTTGCAGCATTAGAAAATTGCAGCGAAATGCGGGAAGATCCGCAGCCGATACGCACTTGGTGCAGGGAGTGGCAACTGATCCTTAACACAGACAAATATAATGTATTGCAAATACATAGAAAGAAGGATCCTTTATTGTATGATTATATGGTAGCAGAACAAACACTGGTAGTAGTTACTTCTGTAAAATATCTGGGAGTATGGGTGCAGAATGATTTGAAGTGGAATGATCATATAAAATTAATTGTTGGTCAGGTGGGTGCCAGGTTGAGATTCATTGGGAGAGTCCTTAGAAAATGTAGTCCATCACAAAGGAAGTGGCTTACAAAACACTCGTTCAACCTATACTTGAGTATTGCTCATCAGTGTGGGATCCGTACCAGGTCGGGTTGACAGAGGAGATAGAGAGGATCCAAAGAAGAGTGGCGCATTTCGTCACAGGGTTATTTGGTAAGCGTGATAGCGTTACGGAGATGTTTAGCAAACTCAAGTGGCAGACTCTGCAAGAGAGCTGCTCTGCATTGTGGTGTAGCTTGCTGTCTAGGTTTCAAGAGGGTGCATTTCTGGATGAGGTATTGAATATATTGCTTCCCCCTACTTATACCTCTCAAGGAGATCACGAATGTAAAATTAGAGAGATTCGAGCGCACACGGAGGCTTTCCAGCAATCGTTCTTCCCTCGAACCATATGCGACTGGAACAGGAAAGGGAGGTGATTACAGTGGCACGTAAAGTGCCCTCCACCACACACCGTTGGGTGGCTTGCGGAGTATAAATGTAGATGTATTAAAGCAGGAAGGAAATAGTAAAATGGAAAATATCACACTAAATTGTGACAACAAGAGAATTACTGACCTGCAGCAGATAGCAAATCTCTTCAGGCAATAATAATTAATAATAAGAAAGCCCAATTAACCAACAGAATATAGCAAATTCTTGCCTCCACTCAATCTATCTTTATGACACATCCCTAAATGAAATGATTCACACAGCAAAAACCTTCAGAAAAACATCCTCAGGAACTGTTAGTATTCCAGATTTTATCGTAAAGTAGTATATTATAAACATTGCAACACCTCTTGCAGAGATAATCAACTTATATTTCTCAACTGGAATGTTTCCTGAATGTGTTCAAATTGCGAAAGTGATCCCTATTCATAAAAAAGGTGACGAATCAAATTTGGAAAACTATAGACCTGTCTCATTATTGTCAGTTTTTGCAAAAATCATTGAAAGAATCATGTATAACAGATTAATGGAATTTCTGGATGAGAACAAAATCCTCACTGATGCCCAACAAGGTTTTCGGAATAATAAATCTACAACCAGTGCCATATACAATTTCTTACAAAATGCTCTAGAAGAACTGGATAATAAACAAAATGCTGCTGATATTTTCTTCGATCTGAGCAAAGCCTTTGACATTTTGGAGCACAGAATCCTGTTGGAAAAACTCCAAAGGTATGGCATTAGAGGCACCACATTAAAAAGGTTCTCCTCATACCTGACAAATTGGAAACAGAAAGTAGTAATAACATATGAACTAAATGATAGCACTAGAACATATTTTTCAGATGCAGGAATAATCAAAGCTGGAGGTCCTCAAGGATCCATTCTCAGGCCCATTATTTTCCTTCTGTTTATAAACGATGTAGATGTAAGCACAGAATCACAGGGAATACACAAACACAGCTCAAAAAAAAAAAAAAAAAAAAAAAAAAAAAAAAAAAAAAAAAAAAAAAAGGAAAGAAAGAAAGCTACAGACCAGCTAAATGACTGGTTTGGGGCAAATAAACTAATAATAAACACTTCCAAAACAACTGGGCTTAATTTCTGTTTGAAGGGGAAGGCCTGTGACACTTCTGTGATAATAAATGCCAGTGGAATTACACCCTCACTGGAAACAAAATTTTTAGGCATATGGCTTCAAAATTATTTTAAATGGCAGAGGCATATAACAAAAACATATACGACACTGAAAAAAGTATGCTACAGCCTATGCTTACTTGCACACAAAGCAAGCTTCCACACTGTTAGATTTCCATAGTTTGCCCAGTTCCACAGTATTCTACAGTTTGGATTATATTCTGGGATAGCATAGCTGCTAGCTCAGTTGTCTTTCATTATGAAAAAAGAGCTGTAAGAGCAATGCACCATGCAAAACAGACTGACTCATGTACGCCCCTCTTTAAAATGTCTTCCATCCTCCCTCTTCCCTGTCTTTTTACTCTACAAAATTGTAAATATGTGAGGAAAAACATCAAAGAGATGTACATGAACATAATACCAGGCAAAAAGACAAACTCCATCTTCAGTCAGTATTGACAACAGCCTATGAAACATTCAGTACAAATAGCGCAATACAAATGTACAATAGGCTGCAACATAAAATTAAAGTTGTTTCTTCATTTTCTCTGTTTCACAAATCCCTAAGGGCATTCTTATTCGATCACTGCTTCTATTCAGTGATAGAATTCTTAAACTGTGTGAAGTACAACATACATGAAGCAAGAATATGCAAAAATTGTGACTGCTGCTAAAGCAAGAACAAATATAATTAATTTATTATACTATTAAAATAAATGTTGAAGTTCTATGTAACCTGTGTGTGTGTGTGTGTGTGTGTGTGTGTGTGTGTGTGTGTGTGTCATGCAAATGACATCCGACAATCTGTAGAGATATACTGGAAGAATAGATAAATTAAAAAAATAAGAACATATCACACGAAATGATGGATGATTGAAAACTGTATGTCCTAGTGGTTCCAAAGTGAAACCATCTCCTTAAAACAATTGACTGTTTTCTTTTTGCCAAATTCTTCCTGTATTTGTTGCTTACTATGATAATAAAGGGTAATTAGTGACAAATTTTATGATTAAATGTCTCTTTATATTGTTGGGACTCAATGGGTTATGAACAAGTGTCACAGAGATTAATTTATATGAACAGATCGTTACCAAACAAGAATGAGGAGAGTGATATAATAAAAATGCTGAGACAAAATTTATAAGTGAATGTAGAACTCAATACTGGTAGTCAAATAAGTTGCAGCAAGAAAGTCTTTCTATTTGCCATCAAAATATTCAGTTAATTACAAAGTTTTAGACACAGAAATTTGGCTAAATACAAAATTACATTTTACTAATGTTCTACTGATTACAAAGCACTGGCTAAAAATTGGCCAGAATGCTCCTTTTCTATACCAGGATATGTACTAGCACATTATTTCTTTAGAAAACAGTTATAAAAAAGGAGATACTGTCATTTTAATTGAATAAGGGTTGAAATATAAAACTATCAATAAATTTCATCATCAAAATGCAGAAAAGGGCTTAGAGCCAACACTTATTGAAGTCAATGATGCAAATATAATTGCAGCATGAATCTATCACTCCCCAAGTGGAAATTTTCACTCATTCCTAAATATGCACAAATTGACTCCATCTAGATAACAAACAAATAGTGGTGTGTGGAGAGTTCAACATGGATTTCCTTAAAACCAGCAAAAGGCAACAGGTATTTCTTAACTTTACTGATTCTTTCAACTTAAAATATGCAATAAAACCTCAACAATAATCACAAAAGGAACTTCTGCTGCCCTGGATCAGATATTTGTGAACACAAGTTGCGCCGTAAAATGTGTAAATACAAGGTTTAGTGATCATGAAGCCCAAGTCGTGACCCTACCAAGCTACATGCCACCCACTCAGGACTATAAAGAACTGTAACAGCAAGTAGGTTCAATACACACAATAAAGATACATTCAGTTCTCTACTAGCAATTTCTGTGATTTCTTTAAACTACGTTTCCCTTCAAAACACAAGTAATAAGAGGTAAAACTACCAAAGAAAAGAGATGGATAACAACAGGCTACAAAATCTCAAGTATGAGAAAAAGAGAATTGCTCAAATACAGAAAAAAAAACAATAATATACCTCCTCATTTGAACAGTTACATTAAGATATACAGAAGGGTCATACCCCAGGTCAAAGCAAAAAATGTCTAATGATAAGTTCAGAATAGAGTCATGAAATAAAAGCTAAGCAGTTTGGAAAATAATAAGAAATCAAGCAAATAAAGTGTCACCAAAAAGGGAAAATATCACTCTGAACCTCGAGAACAAGTCAGTTTCTAATCTCCAACAAATTACAGATCTTTTCAGGTGTTACGATGGGATATCATTAACAATTTAATAGTCAGTGATGAAAAAACTACACTCTTTTCCCACTTCAGTCTATATTTTGAAAACAGCTCCAGATGAAGACATCCATGTTGAAGCAGTTTCTAATAAAATGTCATCAAGAATTCACAGTATTGTAGATTACATCATAAAACAACAAATTACAAACATTTGATTGCCTCTTGCAGTTATAGTCAATTGACACATTTCCAGACTGTCTAAAAGTTGCTAATGTTGTCCCTAATAATAAGAAAGGAGACAAATCAAATACAGTAGAAACAGACCGACTGCCTTTTTATCAGGCTTTAGTAAAATCATATAAAAAGTAATGTGTAATGGGTTAGTGAAATTTTTGGATAAAAACAAAATTCTCACTGACACTCGGTATGGCCTTATGGAAAAAAAGACAAAATGCCTAGAAACAGTGGACAGAAAACAATATGCCACTTTCCATTTTTTAGACGTCAGTAAAGCCTTCAGTGTTCTGGACTACAGCACAGTATTAGAGAAGCTCCAAGTATATGGCATTAAAGTCATTGCATTTAAAAAGGTTCCCATCATGTATGACAAACAAACAGAAGATACAAATAAAACATGAACTAAAGATAAACACTAGGACATATAATTCAGATGCAGAAATACTAAATTTAAAAAAAAATGTATAAAATAAGGGGAGTTCCTCAATGAGCCACTCTTGGGTCAATCCTCTTCCTCCTGCCCATAAATAACCTACACCTGAACTCTGGGATACAATCACTCTTATTACAAGAAACACCCCAATCTGTAAATAAAACTACAGCCCAACAAAATGGGTGCTTTGAAAGGAATAAGATATTGATGAACACAAAAAAAAAAAATCCTAAATTTCAGTTTAAAAGGTGATGCAATCAACACCACTGTGATAGTAAGCTCCAACAAATTTACATCTCCTTTGGAAATAAAGATTGATTTCAAAATAACTTCAAATGGCATACACACATAAACAGAACAAATGGAACACTAAATAATATATGTCATAGTCTATGTTCACTTTCCGTTAAAACAAATTTTCATACTGTCCAAACTGCCTACTTTGCCTCATTTCACACCATCATAGTCCACAACATTAGTCTAAAACCCAAAAAGTATCCTGAAGATAACATTTCAAAATAAGTATTAATGAACAGTGAATCTGGAATCAGTGACATACATTAATTCTTCACTGTTAGTATAAATTAAACAAAAGCATTAACAACATTGAAAATGTAGATGTTTCAGCCAACTTACAGTAAATGTCCAGTCTATTGGTTCGTTTTTTCTTTTATTGTCAGCTAAAGCAAAAGATTATGTTTGCCGGACAAAATAAAGAAGAAATTTGGATCTCCAATTTTTTCCTAGGAAACTGATGATAAATCTGAAAAAACAATAAAATATTTCAAAAAAATCTGCCACTTAAACACAGTACAATTTAAGGATTATGTATTTACGAAAATCTACAGAGAGAAATGTGCCTCACGTATTGCGCCTCAGATACCCTCATGTATTGCACTATTCCTGGAGCATTAAAAGAATTTTTTGCAGCACACATTGACCAATGACTGCCTGGAAAATGGAACTGCCTGCTTGCACTAAAACATCTCCTGAACTTTTGCAATAATTGACTAATTGTTATTAATATGCAAATACAAACAAATAAACAATAAAAAACATTTGAACTTCATTGCACATTACCTACTTTTCTTGAAGAAAAATGAGTTAGGCTAAATTTAGTTGAACTTAGCTATGTATTAATCTATCCAACAAATAAAAGAATACTGAATGAAGTTTTGCATAGTGTAGAGGTTGTTAGTAATGAGGTACTGTATGTTAACTGCTGAAATTAAAGTAAACATAGCACTTTCTAATGCATAGATATTGTTTCCTAATGTCCTTATTTTACTATTTGTGTAGCTCATTCTAACCCTTCTTTGCATATCAGCTAGTGGCAACATCCTTCTTTTAAGCTATGGATATATAAATATTGTGATTACTATAGCACACGAAAGTACCTGTTGCTGTGTCACAAATCTTACGACCAAATATTAACTGCAACAACAGCAAGATAGGGTAGCAACGCTTGATAAGGTAAGATGGAAGTCATATAAGGCTTTTGTGAAAAAAACGATACTGGTAATCTTATTTCGTTGTTCAAGAAGGAGCTAAAAGATGTTAACAACTGCAAAAGTTTGGCATTTTCTGGTGAAAATGTTTACAACCCTATACTCAGATATTCGTTGAGTTGTCTGGAGACAGAAACTGTACAATTTAATCGGTCATGTTGAGTGCATTACACCTGTTGTTAAGATGTGCGGTGATATCCGTAACTTAACGCTTTGTTGTTTTGACAAAATATCTTAAATTACGGCGAAGTTGATCAAAATTGGGAGAATTGCTTGTTTTCTACATGAAAAGCGCTATTACAAGACTAAAAGGAGAACTGGCTACACATTGGCAAGATGGGATCACAAGCTACCATTGGGTAGTGCACTGTTGCATGGCAAACCTTCAATAAACTGATTATCTGTGACCGTCTCACAAACAATTACACAGAGAAAGAATGTTTAAAGGCGTAGAATGGAATTTGATTCGTTTTAATTTATGTGTTTAGCCACAGCACGTCATCGTATTACACCGGCATTAGACGTTTTCGATGGCGAATAACGGTAGTCTGTGTAGCCATCTTGAACCGCAGTACTCCGTACACCTACCACATCCGATTCTTTTATTTTATACACCACTGTAAGAATAGTAAATCCTAGCAGCAACCTCAGAATGAAGTTTTAATGTTAGCGAAAATACTGTATCATTCCAATGAAAACGCATTTCGTACGCTCAAGGAACTGGCAACATGGCGGAAGCATGTCAAGTTAAAAAAAATTAAATTTGTAATGAGATTTAAGCGCGTATCCTCATATACGGCAATGAAACACCATGAATTTTATACTTAAACTTCGAAGCTGCATCATTTGAAACATTTATACAAATATAATATTTCGTTTTTTCTTAACACGAAACCATTCAACACGCAATACGGATGGTGTCGCGTGCGGCATGGATTTGTATAATTTTTACAGTTCTGCGAATTCTGCTAATACATTTGTAAACCATTAACTGCGATAGATAAATTTGCTACCGTAGAAATCGTCTTCAAATTTCTGGATTAACTCGGAACGAATATCAGTTACCACTGCACAGATTGCGTTAACACAAAAAATCACAAAATCAAAGTTTTGACGTTAGATTTACTGCATTTTGACCCAAGATACAAGAGATTTTGGAAATTTTTACCATCACAATTTGATTTACTCTTGCGTAGTCACTATTGCGCTCTATATTTCCCCATGCAAGGCGCAAGATCCTGAACCGTAAAATTTTCGCAAATTTCTTTCAAAACGTGACCGAAATATTCAAAAATTTTCTTCATTCGAGTTGTTGCCTCGCTACATTATTAGAAAAGACACTTATTTAATAACGAAACCTATATTACCAACGAAAATTTAAATTTTTTACATAGAGCTAATAACTACGTACCTAATAGTCCGGCGTCCGCAGCAGGAAGGAAGATCATTGCCAAGGAATTAACATTTGAACATCGTGATGATAATCGATAACGTAGTTATCGAATTTTTATAGCTTGTAATTATTTATATTAAGTACAGTATGCAATTTAGGTGACTCGCGAGGGACTGGGAAAACTCAAAAACATTCCACAAATATTTAAAAAAATTAAATAAATTATTTCGTACTACTAGTCGGATATTATCTGTGGAGCAAGGATAGTCAGTTACGATTAAAAACAAATATAATCCTTTTAATACCACAAATAATCTACATTTAAATCAAGGAATTGTACATGAATTTTTATGTTACAAAAATGACAGAGTAATCCTGAAATTTGTTGTTGGAGCCTAACTGGAACTTCTCCTTCGATGCGCAAACTGTTAATTGTTGCTGTTCTTGCTAGTGTTATATGGTGTCTTTTGATGGTAATACTTTTGATGACTATTTCGCACTAAGAAACAGATTCTAAAAACGGAAGCAAACAAGTAAAAAAAGGTCCACAGTTTAACGTTCTCAAAAAAAATGTATTTTGTGTTTCTGTCTAAGTCACTTGTCATCATTGAGTCCGTCTGCTCACGTTTGCTTATTAGTGGAGCAATAGTAGCAGAACCAACATTTTCATAATCGTAAAAATCGCTTGAAACGGTAGCTTGACAGACACTGCCTTTATCATTTTGCTTTCTGCTAGTTAAAAGTTCCGTACCCACAATTAGTGCGCGTCCGTATGTAGATCGCAGCGAAGCACACAACAGAGGGTAGGTCTGCTTCCCATTGTAGCGTATTCCGAGCGCCGCATACCAACAGTTGTGATGACGCCAAGCTGCTATTAATTTAATCTCTCAAATTCGTAGTAGGCTGGAGGACGTTTCTCATTCAATACAGGCGCTAGAAACTCAATTACTACTTTTCACGTGCTAATCAGTGTCTGTTTTCGAGAGGTTCACAATCCAGTTCCTTCAACGAATCCCGTAAGTCAAACGAGAATGACTCGCCAGCGCCACCTTCTCTGTAATGTCAGATCCCTATTACTCCTGCCTGATACGGACCAACACATTCGAGGAATATTGTAATACACTACTGGCCGTTAAAATTGCTACACCAAGAAGAAATGCACATGATAAATGGGTATTCATTGGACAAATATATTATACGAGAACTGACATATGATTACATTTTCACGCAATTTGGGTGCATAGATCCTGAGAAATCAGTACCATAACAACCACCTCTGGCCATACTAACGGCCTTGATACGCCTGGGCATTGAGTCAAACAGAGCTTGGATGGCGTGTACAGGTACAGCTGCCCATGCAGCTTCAACACCATACCACAGTTCATCAAGAGTAGTGACTGGCGTATTGTGACGAGCCAGTTGCTCGGCCACCATTGACCAGACGATTTCAATTGGTGAGAGATCTGGAGAATGTGCTGGCCAGGGCAGCAGTCGAACATTTTCTGTATCCAAAAACGCCCATACAGGACCTGCAACATGCGGTCGTGCATTATCCTGCTGAAATGTAGGATTTCGCTGGGATCGACTGAAGGGTAGAGCCACAGGTCGTAACACATCTGAAATGTAACGTCCACTGTTCAAAGTGCCGTCAATGCGAACAAGAAGTGACCGAAACGTGTAACCAATGGCACCCCATACCATCGTGCCGGGTGATACGCCAGTATGGCGATGACGAATACACGCTTCCAATGTGCGTTCACCGCGATGTCGCCAAACGTGGATGCGACCATCATGACGCTGTAAACAGAACCAGGATTCATCCGAAAAAATGATGTTTTGCCATTAGAGCACCCAGGTTCGTCGTTGAGTACACCATCGCACGCGCTCCTGTCTGTAATGCAGCGTTAAGGGTAACCGCAGCCATGGTCTCCGAGCTGATAGTCCATGGTGCTGCAAACGTCAGCGAACTGTTCGTGCAGATGGTTGTTATCTTGCAAACGTCCCCATCTGTTGACTCAGGGATCGAAACGTAGCTGCACGATCCGTTACAAGCATGAGGATAAGATGCCTGTCATCTCTACTGCTAGTTATACGGGGCCGTTGGGATCCAGCACGGCGTTCGGTATTACCCTCCTGAACCCACCGATTCCATATTCTGCTAACAGTCATTGGATCTCGACCAACGCGAGCAGCAATGTCGCGATACGATAAACCGCAATCGCGATAGGCTACATTCCGCCCTTTATAAAGTCGGGAACGTCATGGTATGTATTTCTCCTCATTATATGAGGCATCACAACAACGTTTCACCAGGCAACGCCGGTCAACTGCTGTTTGTGTATGAGAAATCTGTTGGAAAGTTTCCTCATGTCAGCACGTTGTAGGTGTCGCCTCCGGCGCCAACCTTATGTGAATGCTCTGAAAAGCTAATCATAAGCATATCACAGCATCAGCTTCCTGTCGGTTAAATTTCGCGTCTGTAGCACGTCATCTTCGTGGTGTAGCAATTTTAATGGCCGGTAGTGTATAAGGGGCAGTCAAAAGGAAACGAGACAAGATTACACTGAGGTGACCAAAGTCATGGGATAGCAATATGCTCATATACAGATGGCGGTAGTATGGTGTGCACAAGATGTAAAAGGGCAACGCATTGGCAGAGCTGTCATTTACACTCAGATGATTCACGTGGAAAGGTTTCCGACTATATTATGGCCGCAAGACGGGAACTAACAGACTTTGAACGTGGAATGGTAATACCGTGGGACATTCCAGATCGGAAATCGTTAGGGAATTCAATATTCCGAGATCCACAGTGTCAAGAATGTCCCAACAATACCGTATCTCAGACACGGACAACACAGTGGCCGACGGCCTTCACTTAACGACCGAGAGCAGCGGCGTTTGCGTAGAGTTGTCAGTGCCAACAGACAACCAACACTGCGTGAAATAACCTCAGAAATCAATGTGTAACGTACTTCTAACGTATCCGTTAGGACTGTGCGACGAAATTTAGCGTTAATTGGCTATGGCAGTGGACAATCGACTCGAGTGCCCAACAGCGTAATATCGCCTGCAGCGCCTCTCCTGGGCTCGTAACCATATCGGATTGACCCTAGAATGAAAATCAGTGGCCTGATCACATAAGTCCTGATTTCAGTTGGTAAGAGTTAATGGGACGGTTCGAGTGTGGTGCAGACCCGACAAAGACATGGACCCGAATTGTCAACAAGCCACTGTGCAAGCTGGTAGTGGTCCCATAATGGTGTGGGCTGTATTTACATGGACTGGATTAGGTTCTCTGGTCCAGTTGAACCAATCACTGACCGGGAGTGACATGTTCGGCTACTTGGAGACCATTTACAGCCATTCAAGGACTTCATATCCCCAAACAACGATAGAGTTTTTATGGGTGTCAGTGCGTTATGTCACTGGGCCACAATTGTTCTCGATTGGTTTGAAGAACATTCTGGACAATTAGAACCACAATTAGAGCCACAATTAGAGCCGCTAAAGCGGAGTTATTGAACGCAGTTTCCCGAAATTCCTTCACCAGGGAAGATGAATGGAATATTCCAGAATTTGAAACACGAACAGCTGCTAGCATGAGTTTCTTAGAAGTAGATACCTTAGGGGTTGCGAAGCAACTCAAATCGCTTGATACGGGCAAGTCTTCAGGTCCAGATTGTATACCGATTAGGTTCCTTTCAGATTACGCTGATACAATAGCTCCCTACTTAGCACTCACATACAACCGCTCGCTCACCGATAGATCTGTACCTATAGATTGGAAAATTGCGCAGGTCGCACCAGTGTTTAAGAAGGGTAGTAGGAGTAATGCATCTAACTACAGACCTATATCATTGACGTCGGTTTGCAGTAGGGTTTTGGAGCATATGCTGTATTCAAACATTATGAATCACCTCGAAGGGAACGACCAAAGATACGTAATCAGCATGGTTTCAGAAAACATCGTTTTTGTGCCACGCAGCTAGCTCTTTATTCGCACGAAGTAATGGCCGCTATCGACAGGGGATCTCAAGTTGATTCCGTATTTCTAGATTTCCGGAAAGCTTTTGACACCGTTCCTCACAAGCGACTTCTAATCAAGCTGCAGGCCTATGGGGTATCGTCTCAGTTGTGCGACTGAATTCGTGATTTCCTGTCAGGAAGGTCGCAGTTCGTAGTAATAGACGGCAAATCATCGAGTAAAACTGAAGTGATATCAGATGTTCCCCAGGGAAGCGTCCTGGGACCTCTGCTGTTCCTGATCTACACTCCTGGAAATTGAAATAAGAACACCGTGAATTCATTGTCCCAGGAAGGGGAAACTTTATTGACACATTCCTGGGGTCAGATACATCACATGATCACACTGACAGAACCACAGGCACATAGACACAGGCAACAGAGCATGCACAATGTCGGCACTAGTACAGTGTATATCCACCTTTCGCAGCAATGCAGGCTGCTATTCTCCCATGGAGACGATCGTAGAGATGCTGAATGTAGTCCTGTGGAACGGCTTGCCATGCCATTTCCACCTGGCGCCTCAGTTGGACCAGCGTTCGTGCTGGACGTGCAGACCGCGTGAAACGACGCTTCATCCAGTCCCAAACATGCTCAATGGGGGACAGATCCGGAGATCTTGCTGGCCAGGGTAGTTGACTTACACCTTCTAGAGCACGTTGGGTGGCACGGGATACATGCGGACGTGCATTGTCCTGTTGGAACAGCAAGTTCCCTTGCCGGTCTAGGAATGGTAGAACGATGGGTTCGATGACGGTTTGGATGTACCGTGCACTATTCAGTGTCCCCTCGACGATCACCAGTGATGTACGGCCAGTGTAGGAGATCGCTCCCCACACCATGATGCCGGGTGTTGGCCCTGTGTGCCTCGGTCGTATGCAGTCCTGATTGTGGCGCTCACCTGCACGGCGCCAAACACGCATACGACCATCATTGGCACCAAGGCAGAAGCGACTCTCATCGCTGAAGACGACACGTCTCCATTCGTCCCTCCATTCACGCCTGTCGCGACACCACTGGAGGCGGGCTGCACGATGTTGGGGCGTGAGCGGAAGACGGCCTAACGGTGTGCGGAACCGTAGCCCAGCTTCATGGAGACGGTTGCGAATGGTCCTCGCCGATACCCCAGGAGCAACAGTGTCCCTAATTTGCTGGGAAGTGGCGGTGCGGTCCCCTACGGCACTGCGTAGGATCCTACGGTCTTGGCGTGCATCCGTGCGTCGCTGCGGTCCGGTCCCAGGTCGACGGGCACGTGCACCTTCCGCCGACCACTGGCGACAACATCGATGTACTGTGGAGACCTCACGCCCCACGTGTTGAGCAATTCGGCGGTACGTCCACCCGGCCTCCCGCATGCCCACTATACGCCCTCGCTCAAAGTCCGTCAACTGCACATACGGTTCACGTCCACGCTGTCGCGGCATGCTACCAGTGTTAAAGACTGCGATGGAGCTCCGTATGCCACGGCAAACTGGCTGACACTGACGGTGGCAGTGCACAAATGCTGCGCAGCTAGCGCCATTCGACGGCCAACACCGCGGTTCCTGGTGTGTCCGCTGTGCCATGCGTGTGATCATTGCTTGTACAGCCCTCTCGCAGTGTCCGGAGCAAGTATGGTGGGTCTGACACACCGGTGTCAATGTGTTCTTTTTTCCATTTCCAGGAGTGTATTTACTCACTAGGGCGACAAGTCCATGACCTCGACTGTTTTCCCATAATTCCCACCTCAATTCCTTGAGCATCTAGCGCACTTTCATGTACACTACTTTAAATGTTTAGACACACTGAAACACTGAAGCCGTGCTCTATACTAGTTCGCACTAGAGGCTTGATAAGGTTTCCTTTATAAAAGCATCGCATTTTCCTTCAAACTTCCGATCATTCACCTTCCCTACTACAGTGATCACTCCATTTCATATCACTTCTTACCTTTACCGCTAGGTATTTAAGCACTACAACAGATTCATAAAGCTTCCTGTTTATTCTGCAAATTGGCATTACCGAGTTCTTTCTCTCGTTGATACACATAGTCTTACATTTATCTCCAAAAAATGTTCAAATGTGTGTGAAATCTTATGGGACTTAACTGCTAAGGTCATCAGTCCCTAAGCTTACACACTACTGAACCTAAATTATCCTAAGGACAAACACACACACCTATGCCCGAGGGAGGACTCGAACCTCCGCTGGCACTAGCCGCACAGTCCATGACTGGAGCCCTAGACCGCTCGGCTAATCCCGCGCGGCACATTTATCTCCAATTAAGGAAATGTGCCATCTGGTAGACCGAATGTAGACATTGTATTTCTGAGTTTTCTTACAATCACCTAGTGACTTTATCTTAAAGCAGACAGACAGCGGTGCTGTTCCCATTCGCCAAATCGTTTATGTATATTGAAAACATCAGAGGTCTTATGCTTCCTTAAGGCACACCTGATGTTCCTTTCGTTTCTTTTGAACATTCTCTGTCCAAAGTAACGTCCTGGATTATATCATTCGGAAGCTTTTCGAGTCACTCAAATATTTGAGGTGGCCGCTGTGGTTGAGCGGTTCTAGGCGCTTCAGTCAGGAACTACGTGGCTGCTACGGTAACAGGTTCGAATCCTGCCTCGGGAATGGATGTGTGTGATGCCCTTAGGTTAGTTAGGTTTAAGTAGTTCTAAGTCTAGGGGACTGATGGCCTCAGATGTTAAGTCCCATAGTGCTTAAAAAAAAAAAAACTGAGATGATACTTCGTATGGTCGTTTGTTCCTTTCTTGTCAGCAGTGTTGTACAGTATAGAACGTCTTTCATAAATGGTAACGGGGACAAGTGTATATCCGTGAGTGGTCATTCAGGGTTACGACCAGCATGCATCTTGGAACATTATACAGTACCGTCACTGACTATCTCAATGGCTATGAATTGCAGAAACGTCTAACAACAACGAAAACACCAAAGAAGTTGAAATCACTGTAGGTTGTCTGTTTTATCATGGAAGATGCCTTTATTGCATTACTGGCCAGTTTCAGTCTTTCAGCAATTTCAAATTATAATGTTAGTGATGGGTGTGTCACAACTGTAACCAGTTTCATGCTATGTGGACACATACATGCAATAGCTCATATATGTAAAACATGTTTGTTTTGAGAGTTCTCTGTAAAGTGATCGTAACCACAGTATTAACTCAGTCCATAGAATTTCTGGGAGCGCTGTGACTAAACTCTTTTTAATATTTCAATGGCTTGTATGAATCATCTGCTACGTATTTTTAAGTACACTAAAGATAGCAAAAAATTATAAAATTATTCAATTTAAAAAAGTAAAAATTGAAACAATTGTTATTGAAACTTTCTTATTAATGCATTTCAGGCAATGCCCATCTTCAGAGTATCTGTCAGAAAACATCACAGCTGCCAAACGAGTGCAAATTATGTATGACACATACAGGTTCATCAACAAACAAGTCGACATACCACAGAAAAACCTTACTTCAGAATATCATGTCAAATATTATGTACTGTAACACTGGTGCTCAATTGAAGTGCTATGCCATTACAAAATTAGCTATCATAACATACCACTAGCTAGTATTATTGTAGGGATGCTGGGATATTATGTCAAATTTTGATGGACAGTTGTTAGCAAAATCAACTATAAAACCATAAAATAACTGTAAACCATGATAAATGTTTTTTTTTTTTTCCTTTATGAAAACTAAGAATCATAAAAGTGCGAAAGATCACATTCAAACAAACATTCATCAATTAATACATGTAGTATGAGCAAGGGATGATGGGGTGGGAAGGGAAGTGAAGGGAAGGAAAGGAGGACAAGAGAGACACAGTGGGATGAGTATAAAATAATTGCAGGTTATATAAATGACAGCCAGCATTGGCAAACTTAAAATATGGAAGGGAGACCTACTGTAAGTCTTTAGATGTTGCAGAAACACATAATAAGGGAAAAGTGAAATTTCTTTATAGTGCATAAACACGTTATTAAATTATTGCAGCTGTATATATGTGAGCAGGTAATGTATTCCATATAATATTAATTACAGGGAGGAGATTAGTGTTTAACGTCCCAATGACAATGAGGTCATTAGAGACGGAGCACAAGCTCAGATTAGAGAAGGATGGGCCAGGAAATCGGCTGTGCCCTTTCATGGAAACCATCCCGGCATTTGCCTGAAGCGATTTAGAGAAATCAAAGAAAACCTAAATCAGGATGGTCAGACATGAGTTTGAACCATCATCCTCCCAAATGCGAGTCGAGTGTGCTAACCACTGTGCCACCTCGCTCAGTAATATTATTTACAATCGATGAGTAAGTCGGAATTTGAAGAAGCATGGGTGGATACACACTGGAATGGGTAGGAGGATTGTGGAGAAGCATAGGGCACTCAGAAAATTTATCTTTATTGACTTATAATGCCACTGCACTAACAAAATCATAGTACAATAAAATATCTTAAAATTTACAAACACCAAAAATGCAATGAAGAGCAGCAATAGTGTTCACCAGGCCTTAGAAGGGATCATGTACAGCACCATTAAATGTAGGAAAATGACATGTGTTTGAATACGCCATGAATAGCAATAAAATTATAGTACTGTTTTTCATATTTACTAAGAAATCATATATTCTGTCAGTGGTTAAAAAACACCACGTCAGTTTATTTTTACAATGATTACTTGTGGGATGCACAGGGGGGAGGAGGGGGGGGGGGGGAGGAAGGAAAAAAGGTGGAGTTGATTGTGCATGATTAAATGGAAAGTGACCATGCATGATCAAAGGAAGACATACATTGAAAATAAATTAAACTTAAGCTATGGGAGGAAAGGGGAGAGAAGGACTTAGCACAGGGAGGCACATGAAACAAGGGCAGAAGGGAATGGTACCTTCATTTGATTGTGGAACCACAGGCCAGACAGACACCATTTTACTGTTCCTGGTACTGGTGACTGCAAATGCCAACACTAACAAGTAAATGTAGATGCCATCTTATAATGACTGGTGTTGATAGTCATTAGGTGCTGGCTGCAGTAATATGGTCTTTGTGAAACCAATCTGCCCTGTGGTTTTGCAGTCAGGTGAAGGCTTTCTGTTTTCTCCCTGTATTTGGATATTGTTTACTGTTGTGTATAATAAATGACTTATTTTTTTATCTTCATGGAGTATTAATGAAATGTTGTATGTGTTTGCATATTCAGCCAAGCATGAGATTGTTTGTAATGTTTGAATTCTTTGAGATAATATGTAATATATATATTGGCTATCTAACAAATTACCAGATGAAAGCAGGCTTGCTATTAATTCATAAAGTACACTGCTATAAAAATTGCAGTTATGCATTAGGACATGTGGTCCGCAGTGTTATCATAATATTGTGATATTATCTACTATGGCTTTGAACACCTCATCACCCCAAGCCCTCACCCTCACCCCTTTATTTCCTATTTAGCTTAGTTCTTCCCTTGCCCATGCCTGCTCACCTTTTCATTACTCATGCAAAATCCAACCCATCCCCACCCCCACCCTAATGCACTGTGTGATTAGGTCAAATCTGCCAAGGAAACCAAGGCCTGATACGATTCAACCAACCCATGTGGTCTAGCACATAGAACAACTTTCATTCTGTGGTGTAACAATGAGTAAGATGAGTAGAGTCTAAACTGGCCAAGGAATCAGACCGCTCTTCTAGCCAACCAGGAAAATTAAAGAAACATGATCTGTCAAAAATACTCTCAGCCTCAGAGTACCGGAGATTTATAACATTCTTTGCAAGTGCAGCATCTGTTATGTAGGGGAGTCTATACAGACTGTTGCTAATTGCTGTGTTGAACATTGCCACCTTAAATACAGAAACACTAAAAACAGCAGTTCCCAAGAACAGTCTAATGAAGAAACAGAAGACTGTCTGTACAGACAAGGATTCAGGCACATTATTCCAACTGTTGGGTGTCTGCGATTAGGGAAGCAGTAGAAATTAGACTGTATGGCTGCAACTTCAAGAGACACTGGTAAAGCACTTAGCAATTTATTTATTTGTTTACTGTCTTTTTTAGGCTTAGCTAGATACAAGAACAGATCAAATGCCACACATAATTTAATATATATGAATATAAACATATTTATGAAAAATTCAAATTAAGTAGTATAACTAAAGCAATTCACTTGAGAAAGAAATATTGCAGAGGAAAACTTTATATATTTCTATATCTACACACATACTCTGCAAGCCACCATGTGTAGTGTGGCAGAGGGTATCTTGGACCACTACTAGTCATTTTGTTTTCTTGGAGTTTTCAAATTGACATGGCTTGAAAACCAAGATTTTATTCATTCCCTTTCCTGTTCCAGTCACACATAGAGAGAGGGGAAAATGACTGTCTAAATGCCTCCATATGAGCCCTAATTTCTCTCACCTTATCCATGTGGACCTTACGTTAAATGTACATTAGTGGCAGTAAAATCGTTCTGCAGTCAGCTTCAAATGACAATTCTCTAAATTTTCCCAACAGTGTTCCTCAAAACAAACATTGCTCTCCCTCCAGGGATTCCCATTTGAGTTCCCAAAGCATCTCCATAGCACTTGCACACTGTTCAAGACTACCAGTAACAAATCTAGCAGCCCACCTCTGAATTGTTTCAGCGTTTTCCTTTAATCCTGGTGGGGACCCCAAACACTCTAGCAGTACTCAAGTATGTGTTGCACTAGTGTCCTATGTGCAGAGTCCTTTACTGATGAACTACACTTTTCCAAAACTCTCCCAATAAACCAAAGTCAACCGTTAATACCTTATGTACTACTACCCTTACATCCCCGTTCCATTTCATATTGTTTTGCTACATTATGCCAAGATATTTAAACACTATAACTGTAATGCTATATTTTGAACATAACACAATTGTTTTTCCAACTCACCTGCATTACATATGTTTTTCTACATTAGAGCTAGCTGCCATTCATCACACCAACTAGAAACTTTGTCTAATTTGTCTTGTATCCTCCTAAGGTCACTCAACAAAGACACCTTCCCATACACCACAGCATCATCAACAAACAGCTGCAAATTGCTGTTCACCTTGTCTGTCAGATCATTTACATACACAGAGAATAATAGCAGTCCTATCACACTTCCATGGGGCACTCCTGATGATACCCCTGTCTCTGATGAATACTCGCCATCGTTGACAATGTACTGGGTTCTGTTACTTAAGAAGTCTTCAAACCACTCATATATCTGCATACCTATTCTGTATGATATTCATCATCTGATATGAGTGATGGTGCTGCAAGCTATGTTGGACAGCAACACAAATATAGCCTACGAATGCAGAGAACGTCACCTTAGCATATGCCATATGGTGATGGAGGCTGTTATGAAAAGCTTTGGATTTTATACAAATTTGATGTGACAAGTTAACAGAAATTTTTGGCCATGTGAGTAAAGTTATTGTGTAAAACTAATAGCTCAGCATCTTACAAAAACTCTTCAGGGTCCTTGGAAGTCTTAGACTTACATGTCAATATATTTACTCCCTAATAATACTTGTTGTTTACAATAGGGGTAAATTTACTATGTTCAGTGAAATGAACTTGCAAAATACTGGAAGTAAAAATAATATCCATGTAGACTGTGCATCTCTGCCTATGATTCATAATGGAATTTCACATTCTGATACAAAAGTCTGTAACAGGTTGCTGCTAGACATCAGGCAGAAAACTGGAAATCCTAAGATATTAAAGAAATACAATGTAAAAAATTATCTTATTAGCTTCTCCTTCTATAATTAATTATAACAAGCATAATGTTTTGACTCAAGGATGCATATGCTGTTTAACACTAAGGTTCGATTTAAATAGAATTTTAATGTTACTGTTATATGTAAGGCTGACAGTACTCTTTGTACAATTACAAAATGCTTTGTATAAAGTATATGATAAAAACAGAACGTGAACAAAAAACTATTTTTAGCTTTCAGGACCATTCATTACATCCTCTGGGAAGATGGATATGGTTTGCAAGATTGGGAGTGAGGGAGACATCACTTAGACCACTCATGCAGAACACTTGGGTGACTCATTCATGAGTACTGCTTCAGCGTTTGAGATCCCCACCAGGTCAGATTAAGCCAATACGTTCAAGTGACTCAGAGGTGGACTGCTAGATAGGTTACCAGTAGGTTCAAACAATGTGCAAGTATTATGAATAAGTTTGGCAAACTCATATGAGAATACCTGGAGGAAAGACGATGTTCTTTTTGTAGTACACTAATGAGAAAATTTAGAAGATATAAGAAATCAGGGCTCTTATGGGGACATATTGATAATCTTTCTTATCTCACTCTATTTGCGAGGGGGACAGGAAAGGAAATGATTTATATACAAGGTACTCTCCACCATGCACCATACACATGCATATTACGGACAGATACCGTACACAAACTGGAAAAATGCAAGGGGCATTCCACTGCGTATCTTTTACCATCTTTGATTCGTTTTTCCGCATTTGTTACTACTGGTATGGGTGCAAAAACAAATTTGTACTGCCAACATCTGAGTGGTAGTTCATTAATAAGCTGCACTTAATATGTTAAAAAGCATTTAGAGACATTGTTCTGAAGGTGTAATATATGTTATACTATAAATCACTCTGCCATTCAACTAATAATTCTTAATCAATTGGTGTAAGTCCATCACGTATGACCCTTATCTGTGTAACTATGACAACGCTACGGATTAGTATGTCACCATAATCGAGATTATTCACATTCAAGCCTTGTTTGTACATTTAATTCTCATAATGGAGGCTTCATTCAAGCAATCTGTATTGACTTGACGGTCAAAATAACAGCTGAGAGCAGGTCTGTATAAATGCTGTGGCCAACAGGTAATGACATCACTTATGTAAATTGAGCTGCTTACAGGTATACCTCCATGGCACTTAACCTTGAGGTTGCCACTCACTCACTCACTCACTCACACACTCACTATACTGACGGGCCTGCCTTGGCCAGAGGTAAGGAGTTTAAGCTGGTTGAGCTGTTCCTCCTGAAGTCCTCTCTGTTGGGAATGTTTTTTCTTCATGTGTTGGATTGGCCTCTGGTTTCTGTGAATGCAGAAATTTATCTGCCGGCTGATTCCGGCGGCTTCTTCTTCTTCTTCTTCTTCTTCTTCTTCTTCTTACTGCTTCCTGGCTGCCTGAATTCTATGTTCTTCAGGCGGGAGAAGTCCACTGGCGGCGTCTGTTGCTGGATGTACATGACTGCTTGCTCAGTCATGTACAGCCAGTCCTCATCAGTGAAGATCGGGTGTTTGTTTATTAGCTCCAGATCTCCACGCCTGATGAGTTCCCTCCTGTTCAGCTTCTGGTTCAAGGGTTTGCACCCCCAGTGGAACGGATAAGGTTTATGAGGAAGGGGAGGGATGTTATCTACCGTGAAAGGGTAAGGATGATCATGATGGGGGTAGCTACCGTCGCGCAGGGAATCTGAGCTACCGTCGCACAGGGAATCTGTGATCTTGGTGAGCACCTCCCTCACACAGTTCTTGTTGGTGAGGGGGAGGCACTCAAACAGCTCGTTTTCTTCTTTTCCCTTGGTCTCCATTGGCACTCGTTTCCGCAGAGACAGGAGTGATGACTGCTTCCGTGGGGGCCGTCTCCTTGTTGTTGGTGGTTTTCCCCGACTGCATGACCACCTCCCTAGCAACCTGCGTTGCCGCGTCGACCAGGGAGGTGGTCGTTTGTGTTGCTGTGTCTAGCCTTGTACTGGTGGGGGTTGGTGCCGCATCCGGCATCATGCGGTACGCGAGGTACAAGGCGACCCTTAGTTGAGTCACCTCCTGACGCATCTCTTCTAGTTCTGCCCTCAGGGCCACTCTCTCCTCTGCCATGGCAGATTTGAGCACGGTGATTGTGTCCTCGTTGGCTTCCTGCAGCGCTTGGCGGAAGGCGTCCACGTCATCTTGGTGGCACAGCCCGCTTTCCCTACTAAGGTCGGAGGGCAGGGTGTCCACCTTCTCTTCATGTTGGGCCACCTCTACGTATGTGGTGGCCAACTTACACTGCTTCCACATCTTCAGATAGCTGCAGCTGCTTGCGTTTGCGGCGTGCGAGCCCCCGCAATTTATGCACGCTGCTGCAGTACCTCTTGGTTTGGTGCAGTTCCGTGTGTCGTGCGGTTGCCTGCACTTAACACACGCAACCATGCCGTCGCATTCCCTGGCTATATGTCCCAGCTTTTGGCACTTATAGCACTGTAATTGTGCCACAGGCTTCCACTTCTTCTTCTTGTTGCCACAACCGTTGCTCCTGACTGCATTTAGCAGGAGCTCAACAGCAGCAGCAATCTTGCCTCTTCCTCCATTCCTACTCCTCAGCACGGCGTTGGCTAGTGGCATTGGCGTGCATGAGCGACGGTAATGAAGTGAGCCGCAGAGAGTTGAGCCACGTGTGTCGCGTGCATGCCGTCGTTTACATCAGAGATATAGAATAGATGTGGTGCCATCTCGTTTAGAAGTTAAGAAACACTACGTATCGGCTGATTGGTAAGCTGTTGTAGGTGCCTGTACTTGTACTAGTTTATTAAACCATTGATGTGCCACATTATTTATCTAGGAAACTGAGACATAAAATAAAAAATCTGATTCAAGATATGCTATCGGTTCACTCACAGAAACAAAAGACTGATATATTTCACTGTAGTGGTTCCACGCTCGTACGTACTGACATTCTCTCAACGTATAAATTACATTATGGTTTGAGTCCGAAGTGATGATTGCAACATAAATGAAAACTTCCTCTCTGATTTTGTTCTTAGTACACTGTAAATTAAAGTGTGAATTAATCGTTTCTGGGTGGTAACACCTTTAACTGCACCTGCAGCTTCAGTAGAGTGAGTTGAGTACCTCTGCAGATGCTGTTGGCGGTCCCAAGACCAGATAAAGGAGGAGGGTTGGCCACTTAAGGAGGCTGTAAAATGGTGGATACAAATTACTTCGAGACTGTTTTTGTTAGGGAAAGTTAGAAGGAGCTATTGCAGGAAGCTTGGCTGCAGTACAGTTATAAAATTTAGAATGTAAAACAGCGATTAGCTGGAAGTATGGTTCAAAAAAGTTTATTTAAATCAAACCATCACCGGCTTCAGATTTATTACAAGTCCATCTTAGATGGCACCTACAGATTTTGTTATTTTCCCGCTAAGGCTTCGTTTCGTAGCCATAGATTTTGTGAACTTATTTTATTTATTTATTTATTTAGCTTATGGCATATAACACATCATATAGAAAAGACATAAAAATCATAAGACACAGAAATAAAGAGTAGTCACAGTGTGTAACATATTGTTGTAGATATAAAAGTGTTTAAAAGTAGTGTATATAATAAACAAAAGTTCACTAACAAACATCCAGATTTGTGACATAGTCTATTGCACTTTCAGTCGCGGTTAGAAACTCATTGGGGTCTCCTGCAAAACGTCTCAGAGGGCAGTCTTCCACGATGTGACGAATCGTCTGCCGGTCCGCACCGCAGTCACATCTCGGGGTGGTGATTTTACCCCACCTGTGGAGGCTGTCTGCACATCTGCTGTTATTTGTCCGAATTCGATTCAGGGTCGTCCAAGTTTTCCTTGGCAAATTGAATCCTGGTGGTTGGACATTGATGCATGGCATATTCTGCAGGTTTTGGGGCACAGATTCTCTCCACCGCATTTTCCAGAGGTTGCCATAATCCGGGTTGAGAGGATGCGTATTTTTTGCCTTTTTTAAAGAGGGGTGTCTTGAGCGCAATCTGTTCATCTCCAGGGCAGGAACATCCTTATGGATTGGCAGTTTCTCGTTGTTCAGCACTTTTCCATACTCGCGTAAGAAAGCGTTCTCTCTGCGCAGGTCCGGTGGGGGAATGTTGCTCAGTATAGGTAGCCAGTGTAAAGGCGTTGGCTTTATTGTTCCTGATATCATCCTCATTGTGTAGTTTAGTTGAGCATCGATCAAGCCTGTGTGTTTACTGTTTAGCCGTACCGGTGCGGCATATTCTGCTGTTGTGTAGACAAGTCCCAGAGCCAAAGATCTCAGTACAGCCGCGGAAGAGCCCCACGTGGTCCCACATAGCTTCTGTATGATATTATTTCGAGTTTTAAGTTTTGCGGCTGTATTACGTAGGTGTTCCTTGAATGTTAGGGTTCTGTCAAAGGTGACGCCTAGATATCTGGGGTAATTATTATGGTTTAGCTGCCTGTTTTCGAAATGAACGTTGAGCTTTCTTTTTGCTTGGGCATTGTCGAGATGAAAGCATGTCACCTCCGTTTTTGTCGCGTTTGGCCGTAATCTCCACCTTCGGAAGTAATCTCCCAGCTTTGTTAGATCCGCAGTTAATGTGTTTTCTGTTGCCTCCATTGATCTGCCTCTTACAGCTATTGCCCAGTCGTCGGCATATCCGAATTTTTGAGAAGTGGTTTCAGGTAAGTCAGATATGTAGAGGTTTAACATCAATGGCGCCAGAACGGAGCCTTGTGGTAAACCATTGTTGTGCTTCATTTGGTCACTTTTTAAGTCGCCCATTATGACTCTGAAACTTCTATCTGTGAGCATGTTATCAATGAGGTTGGCCAGCTTATTACATGGTATGACCCGCAGCAACTTAAATATCAGGCCTTGTCGCCAAACGGTATCATAAGCGGCTGATAGGTCAATAAAGGCTACTGATGTTTTGAGTTTTTTCTGAAAGCTCGCCTCTATATGAGTTGCTAGGGAGAGGATCTGGTCGGTGCAACTGCGGTTGGGTCGAAAACCTGCCTGTTCAATCGGTACCACTTCAAGAATTTTTCCGCCTATTCTATTGTAGATGATACGTTCCAACAGCTTATAGACACAGTTCAGCAGAGCGATAGGGCAGTAGTTTTGGGGCATGTCATTAGGTTTGCCTGGCTTTAGTATTGCTATAATCTTTGCTCGTTTAAGCTGGTGTGGGATATTACCCAATTCTAAAATATCTGTTAAGAAGTTTGCGAGCCATGTTCTAGTATATTTTCCACAGTGAAGTAGGAATTCCGGGTGGATGCCATCGAAGCCGGGAGCCTTGCCACTTTTGATTTTTGACAAGGCTGCTGCAACTTCTTCCGCTGTGATAGGCTGGGAAAATTCGGACGTAGGCAATGGCCTTTGTTTTAAGAATCTTAATTCACGTTTGACGGTCATGGTGTGTGTTCTGTCCCTTGGTGCTCTTGAGGTTCTAACTATGTGTGCAGCCACATTGTTAGGGGTTATCGGGTGGGTGTCTTTTATTTTACGTTTACTGCCTCCCAGGGTACGGAGTAGGGTCCATGCTTGCCTACTGGACTTAGTGAAATCTAGATTCTCCACGTTGTCCATCCATTTTTCCCGTCGAGCTGCGTCTAAGCTGTGCAACAGTTCGTCCACGATTTCTTGGTTGTTGGTTTCTGTAAATTCCTGGTACAGGTCTTCGCATCCCTCATTCCAGCCAGGGATGTACTCTTTCCGGTAGCCTCTGGGTACATTCCTCTTAGCCGTGGCGATGACTGCTCCCACAAATCTGTCATAGTTGTTCCTAGTCGGGGGTATCCAACCTAGACACTTGTCAAGGTTTTCTGCAAAGGAGGCCCAGTCTGCCTTCTGGAAATTCCATCGTGGGCGAGGAAAGGATTTTATGATTGGGATGTTAATTCCGACTTTTAAGATAACAGGGCGATGCTGGCTATGTGGGAAATCAGACAGGACTTCACGAGTTGCGGCTAGCGGTTGGTTGTTTTTGTTTTTAGTGACAAAACATAAATCAGGGTTATAATCTCGTCTCCATGCTGCTGATCGAAATGTTCCGCGGTCCTTGGCGTCGAAAATCAGGTGGGTGTTAGTCTCCTCACTCCAGCTCATCAGGGATTCACCGTTCTGGTCGTTTCGTGCATGCTTCCAGTTCTCATGGTGACTATTAAAGTCTCCTACGTAGATAGCAGGGTGGGGATATTCTTGGAGTACTTCTGGAGGCCATGGACAGCCGGGAGGCTTATAGATGTTAACTATAGTGGTCTCGCCAATTTTGACAGCAACTTCATGTATGTTGTTGTCTGTAGATATCTTACACAGGGAAGCATTTTCTATCTTATTTTGTATGTAGGTTGCCACGCCGTAATTGCGGTGATAGGTGGCTCCCAGTATCTCAAATCCAGGGATTTTTCCTCTAGAGGCCAGCAGATGAGTCTCTTGTATCGCGACTACGTCGATTTTGTTCTGAGTGAGAACTCTCTGGAGAAATTCACATTTGCTCCTACTTATGCCTTCAATGTTTAGGTGGCAGACTCGGAGGCACGGTCCGAGTGCTCTAGTCAATTCTTCATCGTTCATTTGGTCGGTATCTTTCATGATGTGTTTACCAGGAGATCCAGCACAGGATTATCTGGATTATCTGGTTGCCTTTAGTGCTAGTTCATTTAGCGTTACCCAGGGTGCACATGTAGTATTCTACTACGGACGTGAACTAGCCTTACACCCCTTTTTGTGAACTAATAAAAAAAAAAAAAAAATCTCTGCCCAGTTAACCGAATTTTAAACAGAAAACTTGTAATTTTGTGAACTAAGATTACAAGTTTTCTGTTTAAAATTCGGTTAACTGGGCAGAGATTTTTTTTCAACCTTCATATAAACAAATGCAGTGATATTAAGTTAAGTGAAGCATCAAATGTGCCAAAAACTTGTGTAAACCAGGTAAGATTTCGACAAATTTCATGTCTTATTTACTTTACGGTAGTCTTGTATGTTTCTATTATGGTTAAAAAAAAAAGCATCTCTCGTAAGTTTACTAATTTAAAACAAAAAAGTAACGACTATAAAACGAGATGTAGCAGGAAAGGAATAAAATCCTTTAGAGACATCAGAATGTGGATTTTTAAAAAACTGAAAACAGTAATGATTTGCTTTAAATTATCTTTTTCAAACAATACGTGTGGCTGGTAGCTGTTTTAAATTATAGACCCTATAATTAGAAAAGAAGCAACCTCTAAAGTTTGGTACCATAGTTGTAATAAAAAGATCGTTTACATTCTAGTATCTTACACATCTTTAACTTAGCAGCATGTTGGAAGCATTTGCAAATAAAGCAACTACTCCACCCTACAGCAGTGAAAGCTATATGGAAATCATGAATTAAGCTGTGTGGTTTCCGTTTGTTTATTTGAATAAGATTGATGAGTTATTAACAGTTGTTTCTTGTGAATGCAGTAAATAATTTTGTGTTTTTCAGAATATTCCATACAAAAAAATTGACCTTGAAATACTCCTATAAATTCCCAAGCTGTTCATTTCGATATTACGTAGGTTCAACACGTGTTCCCAAAACACCTGCCAAGTGTTCATTATGTAGTTGCAAATATCAGAAGTGGATCATGTGAAACAGGTGTTAAGTGAGTTACCAAGCATTAGCTATGCTGTGGCAAGTGTTTATTCTACAGCTGTTAATACAAGAAGTGAAAATATTATTAGTGAATTACCAAGCACTAGTTGCGCTGATCTGTGTAATTCTTTGAGTGGTACACTTCATAAATTTTGTTTCCTCTCAAAATTAATCCACAGATAATGGGTATACATGCTTAGCTGACACATCTTTTAATGAGGAAAGTGGAGTTGTGTGTAGTGGAGTTTCAAAAGCAGACTTAAGTCCCAGAAGATCTAAAATGTCTAAGATTCTTAGGAATGCCTTAACAAGGCTACCAGAAGCAAAGCCACATCATGGGAAAAATGAACTAAAACACTCAAAGATTTGTATGATAGCAATGTTTCTTTTTTCACAGAAAACAATTTAAATTCTGTTGCCAGAGATTTCATTAACAGCCAATTAAGGAACTGCCATCAACCAGCAAATACTAGGCAATGGACATCTGAAGACAAGGCATTTGCTCTGTCCTTATATAAGCAACCCCTTGCCTATACAAGTATCTGTCAGTTCATTTTTCCCTTCCTTCTGTGAGGCATCTGAAATCTCTCTGTCTGCCACACCTTTTTGAGCCAGGAGTGAATCCTGCAGTGATGAATGTAATAAAAGCAGAAGGTGAGGCAATGTGCAGCAGTGATAAATATTTAGCTTTTTTGTTTCATGAAATGTCTGTGGAGAGAAATTTGAACTGTGATGTAAACAAGTGACAAATCACAGTGTTTCTGGCTTTAGGAAGGTCAAATGTATATGCAGACCATGATGCATTGATATTCTGATCAGAGGCATACATAAAATTTGGAAGCTGGTTGTTGCATATTACTTCACTCAGAACTCAGTTTCAAATACTGCTTTAAAGTTCTTATTACATATTTACATATATTATAAGGCAATTGCAAAAAATAGGGCTGAAGATAGCAGAATAAGATTTTCACTCTGCAGCGGAGTGTGCACTGATATGAAACTTCCTGGCAGATTAAACCTGTGTGCTGGACCGAGACTCAAACTTGGGAACTTTGCCTTTCGTAGGCAAGTGCTCCACCATCTGAGCTACCCAAGCACAACTCACGCCCCATCCTCACAGCTTTACTTCTGCCCGTACCTCGTCTCTTACCTTCCTAACTTTACAGAAGCTCTCCTGTGAACTTTGCAGAACTAACTCTACTGATAGAAAGGATATTGTGGGGACATGGCTTAGCCACAGCATGGGGGATGTTTCCAGAATGAGAGTTCGAGTCTCAGTCTGGCACACAGTTTTAATCTGCCAGGAAGTTTCATATCAGCATACACCCCACTGCAGAGTGAAAATCTCATTCTGGAAACATCCCCCAGGCTGTGGCTAAGCCTTGTCTCTGCAATATCCTTTCTTTCAGGAGTGCTAGTTCTGCAAGGTTCACAGGAGAACTTCTGTAAAGTTGGGAAGGTAGGAGACGAGGTACTGACAGAAGTGAAGCTGTGAGGATGGGGCATGAGTCGTGCTTGGGTAGCTCAGATGGTAGAGCGCTTGCCAGTGAAAGGCAAAGGTCTTGAGTTCAGGTGTTGGTCCAGCACACAGTTTTAATCTGCCAGGAATTTTCAGAGCTGAAGATAGGTTTTACAGCTTGTTAGCAGGGTACAACCAATCAGAGAGCACTGAAGGGACTACCTAGTGAGAAATTCAGTGAATCCAGTCCAATTTAATTTTTTATGTATTGCTGTGATTTGTGACATCCCACACCTACGTATTAAAGAATGCTATTAATAATTGACTAGAAACAAAATGCAGTTTGGGCTTAAAAAAAAAAGGCCAGTCTTGAATTTGAATGAGGACTTTTCTTCTGCATCAGCAGAAGATGTTTACGACTCGCAAAAATTACAGAGGAGTCGTTTTGACTTTAAGGATTCTTTTATTAAAATGAAAGTTATGGTAGATGCAGCCCAGCTTAGTCATACAGTTGATTTTACCTGCAGAGTCAATATACTTTGCAGAATTTGTTGAGAAGACAGATTACCTCTTAGATTCACAAAACAGCACTCGTCATCATCCACAAGATGGTAAATCTTGTAAGTGTGCCCTCTCTCCAGGGTCACCACATACTGAAATGTGGTACAGTACATTAAAGGAAATTGAAAACTGGAAAGAGTTGCAACTAGGAACAAGGGGAGATAAGACAAAAATGTCTAATTTCATAAGTGGGTGGCAAACTACAATAATATCATTGATGTGAATTGGACAGATTAAAAAAAAAAGACTTCAATTTTTTAAGCATGAGGGCCTTCAATGAAGGCCTACTGGAGAATGTTTTTTACCATGTGAAGCAACATGGTGTTTCCAACACCAACCCAGCCTGCTTTCAGTCTGTAGCAGCACTGAAAAAATTATAATCAATAACATATCCCTATCTATAAGTACACTAGGTAATTATGAGGATGACAGTTGTATGCCATTAAGAAATTTAAGGCAATTACACGGATCTCATAATGACAGCTTTCTTGACTCCAGAAAAGATAATTGCATAATTGACAACAATGATTTATCAGTGTCCTTGCTGGTAATGCAGCTTGCAATGGTGACAGTGATGGTGGGGAAGCTGATGTAGGTAATGACAGACAAGGATTGACATTTTTAGCTGGTTACAGCCTGTGAAACATTGGTGGAAAACCTGAGATCAACTGTAATGACTGTAAAACATTTGTTTTATCCAACACCCACAGAGGATCATTTACTTACAAGTTTAAGGGAATCTGATACCTTAAACACACAATTATTGTATGGAAGTGACAGCCTAGTGTTCTTTTTAACTAAAGTCCAGTCAGTCATATGCATTTTTAGTGGGCAATTTTGATTTACAAATATGTCAGAGATTGGAAACACACCATCTGTAATAAAAGAATGAATGTGGTTTAGGAGAAATTGAAGATAAAGTTTAAAGCTGTTTGACAGTTCAGAGAGAAATTCTGCTGTTTGCTTAAATAATAATAGTAATAATGTAGTAATTAGTTTTTGTTTTCAGTTAACTGCTTTTATCCCCATTTCCTACCCGTGGTCCTTCTCTTTTAATGTTGATGTATGTGCTTTTGTGTTGAAGCATTTACTCTTCATTTAAGATGTAGGATCATTTTAAAGGAAGTCAATGGTTAATAATGCAAATTTCATGAAATATGCCTACAGTTTTGACAAATTTTAGATAACAAGTAGGCCTACAGGCTTCGCCCACTTCTCCTGATGACATAGTAGCTAGGCATGGAATAGATGGTACCATTTTGTTGGTGGTAGTATAGAAATTCTAATCATCAAAGTGAAAGTCATTTGGAGGGTAATACTGCTGTTGGTATATCCTGAGTTTTTTTTTTTTTTGTAATTACTACTGTGATGTCAGTCAGTTGGGAAAATCATGCACCTGCAGGCTGTCAGTCATAAAAAAATCAGCTATTTATACCACAGTTACTATTGTATTGTATGGTAGATTACATTTTTTGCACTTGGTGACAAATGCATACTAAGAGAGTTTCACAAACTGTTACCAATAGGCATGTGGGAGAGAAAATGTGTCAAGTAAAAGAACTTAGTTGTTTGTTAATATGATCGGTTCCAAATTGAGAAAATATTGACATGTTTGGTTCACAGAGAAATTTTCATCTCAATGAAACAGTCCATTGACACTGTTAATTAGAATTCTTCTCTTGTGCTTTAAATTTATAGTAGGTCTAATGGGAAAAGTGTAAAACTGATATTTTAGGTGGTGATGAGAATCATAAACTACCACAAAGTTCATTATGACTGTGTGAGTTTGTCTTTGGAATATGATTTCCAGTCTCTTTTCTATGTTTACAGGTGCCTCAACTACATTTTAAGTAACATGGCACAGAAAGAATTCAGTGAGTCACTGATATCAAAACTGTAGTAAATTAGTCTCTTATACCATACATGTCTGAAGAAAAGTTTGTTTTCTAGTTTATGAGTGAGCTTACTGAGGATTGCAAGTGTTATGGAATAACTGCCCTCTCAACTCCTTTTATTGGTGGAAAAAATCACGGCCTTAAACTAAAATGAACATTGATATTAACAATAACAGATGAAAGCTATAATAATCATTGTGATTTTCAAGATGCAGTTCCCACTCATTTGCCTGGCTGCCCTCCGCATCTATGTATCTACATCATCTGGAAGAGAACATCCTGTAGATGTAGATTGTAGGCAGTGCCTGGAGTAGGCCTGCTCTGTTTAAAATTGCTATAGCTTGAAGCATAAGTATTCAATGTGATTGTGAGTATTTGAACTCCAGTTGTCATTTGATCTGAGAGAGGTGATAATTAATTATGTAACATGTTGTGGGTCATTTGTTCTGAATAATGAAAATTCTGTTTGTCTTGTGCAACACATACCATCATGCAAAATCTTATGCCTTGTAGTTATTGGTAATGACTTCTTCATGTGTGGTTGCATATGTAGATGCAATAAGACTGATTACATCCAAGTAGATGTATATGTAGATGTGTTGAGGTTGATTATATGGAAGTGAAGAGAGTGGGAATTACAGATCTTCCAGTTAAAAAGTTGAAAATTTGTGTATTATGTATGGTGAAGTGCAGGCATAGTAATTAAGAAAACATATAAAAAGTTTAGATGAACAATTGGTTTTAATATTGAAGAAAATATCTTTCTTGGAAATACTTTATTGCAATAAATTTAACTGCAACTGCCAGGTAAATAAGCTTGAGCAAAACTCCTTGCAGGAAAGATTAGATCACTAAACTGCTGCAGTAATAGAGCAATGTATACATTTGAGATGATAATCTTGTGTTTGTTGCTTCACTCCATTTCACCATCAAAGTGAAAGTAGTCCCATACTCAGGAACTGAGCACAGGGGAGCAGATGTAGGATTCCTGTGTTGCTGTTCTTGGTGAGGTTGTAATGGAGATGGTCTGCTTTTGTCTTCCTCTGACCTGTAACAAAGTGTCAAGTATGTATCAGTGTTGTGTGAATGACTTTGACTATAACATGTACAGTGTAGTGCTGGGTTTATGTTTTTAAGGACGAAGAAAAGCGAGAGGGTGAAACCTGGTGTGGGCACTACACAGCCTACTCCTCCCAGATAGCACCGAGGGAGCCACTGAGCTTCACTCCCCATCCAACAAACAGACAGTGTCATGTGCCCTCAGATCATGAGACACAGTGAAAAGCTATGGAATCTAATCCAGGAGATTGGCATAAAGACTGATGGTCAGGAACTTTGCACCATCACCTTTCCCCACAGGGGGCTCACGGTCCTTTCGTGAGTACATGCATGGCGAGCACTGGGCCCCGAGCTATTGCAGCCTTCCTTCTTTCCAGGGCTGTATTTCCTTGCCCTTCCCCTCGTTTCCTCTCCCCTCCTTGCTTCTTCCCCTCCACCCTCTCCTCTCCCTCTCTTGGTGTCCTTGTTTGATTTGGCCCTGCTATCCTCCTGGTTTGTTGGCCGTGCAATTTGGTTTTGTTGCATAATCACCTCATGCTTTTGGCATTCCCTAGTCCACCTCTGGGGTTTGACCTTCATTACTAAATTTATATTCCATAGTGTGAGCCATTTGGGAAAGAGCACCTTACCTAGTGTCTCCGACGTGTGCCCTCCTAGTTCATTCCACCTTTTCCTTCACGTTGTTGTCTGATGCTAGAGTGCATAGCCAGCATGGTAGCCAGCCCATGTGTTGTGGTCGCTTTGTCCCCTTTTGGTTGAAAACACAGGGATCACACTTCTGATACCTGAGCTGTGTCCTCCTCATGTAAGCCTAGGAGTGGTTGCTTGTTGTCGTGAAGCATCAGAACTCCCGGCAATAGCTGCCATGCCAGACGGCTCCTGCTGTGGCTGGGTGGCACACTTGGGGAGAGCCCCTGATCAGAGTGGGTGGTATCAGGGCAGACGCTATGCAAATGAAATGCATATGGGTCCAGAACTCTGGCCGTTCTTCTGCGGCCATCTCTCTGCATGGATCAGATTTTTTTAGGGCTGCTTCTTCTGCCCCTTTTGCCTTCCCATCCATGGCTACCCCTGGGAGGAGAGTCAGGCTCGTCGGCTAGGGGCGAAACCTTTACCCCGCTATCTGGTTTGCACCACTTTGTTCAGCGTGTTCAGAAGGGTCCGAAAGACAATCACATTGATACTGGTGCCTTTATCCTGGCCTTTGAAGGGGATACGCTTCCTGAGAAAGTAAAGGTTATGGTTTATCAATGTGACGTGAAGCCATACATCCCACCATCTATGAGATGTTTCAAGTGTTTGCGTTTTGGACACATGTCTTCCCGCTGTTCGCAGGCCCCTCTCTGTGGTGGCTGTGGACGTTCACTCCATGAGAGGAGTTCCTGTGTTCCCCCTCCTGTGTGTGTTAATTGTCATGGCAATCATTCCCCATGTTCACCAGATTGCCCAGTTTATAAGAAGGAAAAGGAGATACAGGAGTATAAGTCCCTTGATCGTGTAACCTACACTGAGGCTAGTAAGAAGTATGCACGTCTTCACTTTGTGTCCATGACATCTAGCTATGCTTTAGTTACATCTTCACCTCTTCCTCCCCTCTTACCCTAGTCGCAAACCCCTCTCCTCCCCCCCTCCCCTGCGGCTCCCACACCCTCCACTCCAGGCACTGTTCCCCCTTCCTAGCCGGAGAAGTGTCCCACTTCTTCAGCATCTGCCGGTCAAGCGCGCCCCTCCCAGGATACTCCTTCCCGGCACCTTCCATGACAAAGGTCTGCTACCATACGACGACTGTGAGAACCACGGTCTGTGGGCCCCCAGGTCACCCAATCTTTCTGTTCCTGATCTTGCTGCAGCATCTCCCTTATGCCGCATAGCCCTCCTCGATCTGAAATGGAAAAGAAGAAGAAACATAAGTCCCAGGACAAGGAGCCTCTCGTGTCCCCAGAGGTCCCATCCCCACCTTCGTAACCTGATTCTGACCTGTTGTTCATGGATGTCGCCCCCTCCCTGCCGGTGGCGGGTAGTGACCCGGCAGCATGACTGGTTATCCAATGGAATTGTAATGGATATTACCGTCACCTTCCGGAGTTGAAATCCCTTATTTTGTCTCTTACTCTGCAGCTTGTGTGGTTCTGCAGGAATCTCATTTTACTGATGATCACTCAACAACCCTCTGTGGGTTCCGTGTTTTCTTTCAAAATCGGGTCAGCCCCCTGCAGGCCTCTGGTGGCATTTGTACGTTGGTCCGTATGGACGTTGCTAGCACGTGGATTCCTCTTCAAACTACATTGGAAGCGGTTGCTGTTAGGGTCCACCCGGACTCTGAGGTCATGGTTTGCAATCTTTATCTCCCTCCTGACAGGACTCTTACACCTACTTCCTTAACTGCCCTTCTTCAGCAACTTCCTCCCCTCTTCCTCCTTCTCGGGGATTTTAATGCTCATCATCCCTTGTGGGGCAGTGGATTTCCATCTAATTGGGGTCTTCTCATAGACCAGTTTCTTGCAGACCACGACTTGTGCCTTCTTAATGATGGCTCCCCTACTCATTTCAGTGCCAGTCATGGTACCTTTTCTGCCATTGATCTTTCTCTTTCTTCTCCCTCCCTCCTCCTTTCATTACACTGGTCGCCACAAGCTGTCCTGTGACCACTTCCCATTGATTCTCTCACTCCCTTCCCGCTCCCCGATGGACAGGTTACCTCATTGGTCTTTCCAACATGCCGATTGGCCTCTATATACTGCACAGGTCGTTTTTTCTCTCTCTTTGTGGGGTTGTATTAATGATGTCCTATGTGACGTGTCTGACACGATTGTTCATGCTGCTAGCCTTGGAGTACCGTGCTCATCTGGACCATTTCGCCACCGACAAGTCCCATGCTGGAGTACGGCCATTGCCATTGCCATCCATGATTGCCGTTGAGCTTTGCAACACCTTAAGAGGCACCCATCCGTTGCCAACCTTATTACCTTTAAACGCCTTCATGCTAAAGCCCGTTATCAAACAGAGCAAACGGATGTGTTGGGAAAGCTTTGTTTCTTCCCTCGGTTCTATTGTCACAGGTATGGGCTACACTTCGCTCTCTCCAAGGTTGCCATCGACAGTCTACCCTCCCGGGCCTTCACCTCCCGGATGGCCTTTGCACGGATCCTTTGTTTCTCGCGGAACATCTTGCGACCCATTTTGCAACAGCATCAACATCAGCCTCCTATCCGGCTACTTTCCTTCACCAGAAACAGTGGGCCGAAGCTTCCGCCATATGTTTTACCCCTTGTCAGTCAGAATCTTTACTGAATGGGAACTTCTTTCCGCACTTTCTTCTTCTCATGATATGGCCCCTGGCCCAGACTCCATTCATAACCAACTACTTCAACATCTCAGTGCTCCACAACGGCAACATCTTCTCGGGGTGTTTAGCCATATTTGGCTCCAGGGTGACTTCCCTTCTCAGTGGAGGGATAGCATCGTGGTTCCTGTCCTTAAGCCTGGTAAGAACCCCCTGTTTGTCGAAAGCTATCAGCCAATTAGTCTGACAAATGTTGTTTGCAAGTTACTTGAATGGATGGTAGCTCTTTGGCTCAATTGGGATGGTCTCCGATCAATCATTTACTTCACCTGGAATCCGCAGTGTGGCAGGCTTTTTCCTAGCGCCACCATTTGGTTGCAGTATTTTTCGACCTTCGCGAGGCCTATGACACGGCTTGGTGCTATCACATCTTACACTTGATCAGTGGGGTCTTCGGGGCCCACTCCAAATTTTTATCCATCAGTTCCTGTTCCATCAGTCATTCAGGGTTTGGGTTGGTACTGTTTTTAGTTCTCCATGTACCTAGGAGAATGGCATCCCACAGGGTTCTGTATTAAGTGTACTTCTTTTCCTGGCCTCTGTCGGTCCTTTGGTCACCCTTGCTCTGTATGTGGATGTTTTCTGCATTTGGGTTAGTTCCTCTTCTATGGCCTCTGCAGAGCGGCAGCTCCAGGGAGCTGTTGGTGTGCCTCTGCATGGACCCTCTCACATGGGTTTCAATTCTCTCCTTTAAAATCGTAGGTGGTCCACTTCTGTCGCCGTACTATGATCCACCCTGATCCGGAGCTCTATCTCGATGCACAACTATTACCTGTGGTCCCATAGTTTCGTTTACTGGGTCTTCTTTTCGACAATAAGCTCGCCTGGCTGCCCCATATCAGACTTCTGAAGGTAGGACGTTTCCGTAAACTCAATGTCCTTCGCTTCCTTGCCCACACCTCTTGGGGTGCGGACCGCTCTATCCTTCTCTGCCATTATCGGGCTTTAGTGCTGTCTCTCTTGGACTATGGTTGTCAAGTTTATGGTTTGGCTGCTCCTTCCACACTGCATCTCCTAGATCCGGTCTACCATCATGGTATCCGTTTGGCCACCGGTGCCTTCCCTACTAGCCCTGTTGATAGTCTCCTGGTTGAAGCTGGGATCCCCCCCCCCCCCCCCCCCCTTTTCTGTTCGGCAGCCCCAGCTTCTGGTTTCTTATGCAATTGCTGTCCGTTCCTCTTCCACTCATTCTTCCATTCTTAGAGATGTATGTTGGCACCAGCAGAATCATTCTGCAGTCAGCTCCAAATGCCAGTTCTCTAAATTTCCTCAGTAGTGTTGCACAGAAAGGATGTTCTCTTCCCTCCACAGATTCCCACTCAAGTTTCCAAAGCATTCCTGTAATACTCTCATGTTGATCAGAACTACTGGTAACAAACCTAATAGCCACCTCTAAATTGCTTCAGTGTCTTCCTTTAACTTCACCAAGCAGTGGTCCCAAACACTCAAGCAGTACTCAAGAATGGGTCACAGCAGTGTTCTACACATGGTCTCCTTTACAGATGAACCACTTTTTCTTACAATTCTCCCAATAAAACGAAGTCTGCCATTAGTCTTCCCTGTTACTAACATGATATGCTCATTCCATTGTATACTGCTTTGCAGCATTATAACTAGGAATCTAATTGACATGATTGTGTCAAGCAGTACGCTACTAATGCTGTCCTTGAACATTATGGGATTGTCCAATCACCACACCAACCAGAAATTTTGTCTATGTCATCTTGTATACTCCTAGAGGCAACCAACAATGACACCATTCCATACACCACAGCATCATCAGCGAACAGCTGCAGACTGCTGCTCACACTGTACATCTGTACCAAATAAATGAAGTTCAATGGTGAGCAAAATAAACTAAGTCTAAACTGTCCTCAAAATATCTGGTATCCAAATTACACAAAAATTATTCACAGTCTAAACTGTGCAACTATTGTGCTACATATACCAATGAAGCAACTGCTACAAAAAAAATTAAAGACTGCCCTCTCACTAGGAGCTCTTGCACAACACTGTTTACTCTGTGTTGCCCATATGTAGTGAAGGATCATATGAATACCACTGCAAATAGCCATAGAAGTTGCATTTTTGTTACTTATTTGAATCTGTCACACAAAACATGGCCATGTTGCAAGTCAATTGACATCATTTTTCCATCTGGCTAGGCTTCCAGAATTTTGACACAAGCAAAGGTATTTACATAATTTTAAATAAATTGAACCTTTTTTTGCTTTATAAGGTAGTGCACAAAAAAGCAAGCTTAATTTCGATGTGTGACTGTTCAGAGCACCGCCTTTCACATGGTGTCTAATACTGGGACTGTCTTCTCCATACTTTTTTGAACTGGCAAAATGCCAATTTTTCAGGCACAATTGAATGCACTACATCATGTGGCACATCCATTACTTTGTCTTACTGTAATTTCTTTTGCTGTATCAGGATTTTCTATATTAATGTTATCTAACTATAATTTTTAAACACATACCAAGGTAGTACAAGATATTCACAATATTGATTAAAAAATAATGTTCTGCAACTGGATTCAAAATCTACATCAAACTATCTTTGAAAATGGTCTACTGCTCATATACATTTGGCTTTTGTATAGAAAGTGATAAATTTTCTATATTTATGATTTTGATTGATTTATTTTGGGAAGGGTACCAAACAGCGAGGTCATCAGTCCCATCAGATTAGGGAAGGTTGGGGAAGGAAGTCAGCCATGCCCTTTCAAAGGAACCAACCTGGTGTTTGACTGAAGTGACTTACGGAAATCATGGAAAATCTTAATCTAGATAGCTGGATGTGGGTTTAAACCATTGTCCTCCCAAACGTGAGTCCATTGTGATAAGCACTGTGCCACCTCATTCACTTTATGATTTTCCATCTTTCTCTGATGTTTTGCAACTTCTGAACAAATTGTGCTATCATTTACAGCGTATCCTAGGTCTAGTTGTCTCTCTGAGATCTTTCCATGAGTAATATACTATCATTGAACTGTATTTATTTTGTAACTAGTGCTTTCTTAATTTGTGACTGGTGATTTCTTAATGTCCATGGGACCAAGCCAGGACAGGGAACATGGTCCAGATATGTCCCACAGGAATATCGGTCACTTACAACTGAAGCTGACCACCTATCTCAGTTGGTTTGGTTGTCTGCTCTTCATTTTAGACAGACACAAGAGAGGTCTTATTGCCTGCAGTTTTCATTGCAGCCACCTCCTCACTATTATTTTTTACTAACTGTCAGATGTTCACATGCATTGCCACACACTCCCCTCTCTTGGACAGAGGCATTCAATGAATTCCAAAGTAAAGTTCTATGTACTGACTTGGCAGAAAATCCTAAGAAATTTTGGTCTTATGTCAAAGCGGTAGGTGGATCAAAACAAAATGTCCAGACACTCTGTGACCAAAATGGTACTGAAACAGAGGATGACAGACTAAAGGTCAAAATACTAAATGTCTTTTTCCAAAGCTGTTTCACAGAGGGAGACTGCACTGTAGTTCCTTCTCTAGATTGTCGCACAGATGACAAAATGGTTGATATTGAAACAGATGACAGAGGGATAGAGAAACAATTAAAATTGCTCAAAAGAGGAAAGGCCGCTGGACCTGATGGGATACCAGTTCAATTTTACACAGAGTACGCGAAGGAACTTGCCCCCATTCTTGCAGCGGTGTACAGAAGGTCTCTAGAAGAGTGTAGCATTCCAAAAGATTGGAAAAGGGAACAGGTCATCCCTGTTTTCAAGAAGGGACGTCGAACATATGTGCAGAACTATAGACCTATATCTCTAACGTCGATCAGTTGTAGAATTTTTGAATGCGTATTATGTTCGAGTATAATGACTTTTCTGGAGACTAGAAATCTACTCTGTAGGAATCAGCATGGGTTTCGAAAGAGACGGTCGTGTGAAACCCAGCTCGCGCTATTCAGCCACGAGACTCAGAGGGCCATAGACACGGGTTCCCAGGTAGATGCCTTGTTTCTTGACTTCCGCAAGGCGTTCGATACAGTTCCCCACAGTCGTTTAATGAACAAAGTAAGAGCATATGGACTATTAGACCAATTGTGTGATTGGATTGAAGAGTTCCTAGATAACAAAACGCAGCATGTCATTCTCAATGGAGAGAAGTCTTCCAAAGTATGAGTGATTTCAGGTGTGCTGCAGGGGAGTGTCATAGGACTGTTGCTATTCACAATATACATAAATGACCTTGTGGATAACATCAGAAGTTCACTGAGGCTTTTTGTGGATGATGCTGTGGTGTATCAAGAGGTTGTAACAATGGAAAATTGTACTGAAATGCAGCAGTATCTGCAACGAATTGACACATGGTGCAGGGAATGGCAATTGAATCTCAATGCAGACAAGTGTAATGTGCTGCGAATACATAGAAAGAAAAATCCTTTATCATTTAGCTACAATATAGCAGGTCAGCAACTGGAAGCAGTTAATTCCATACATTATCTGGGAGTAGGGATTAGGAATGATTTAAAATGGAATGACAACATAAAATTAATCATCGGTAAAGCAGATGCCAGACTGATATTCATTGGAAGAATCCTAAGGAAATGCAATCCGAAAACAAAGGAAGTAGGTTACATTACACTTGTTCACCCACTGCTTGAATACTGCTCAGCAGTGTGGGATCTGTACCAGATAGGGTTGATAGAAGAGATAGAGAAGATCCAATGGAGAGCAGCGCGCTTAGTTACAGGATCATTTAGTAATCGTGAAAGCGTTATGGAGATGATAGATAAACTCCAGTGGAAGACTCTGCAGGAGAGACACTCAGTAGCTTGGTATGGGCTTTTGTTGAAGTTTCGAGAACATACCTTCACCGAGGAGTCACTCAGTATTTTGCTCCCTCCTACGTATGTCTCGTGAAGAGACCATGAGGATAAAATCAGAGAGATTAGAGCCCACACAGAAGCATACCGACAATCCCTCTTTCCACAAACTGGAATAGAAGGGAGAACTAATAGAGGTACTCAAGGTACCCACCGCCACACATCATCAGGTGGCTTGCGGAGTATGGATGTAGATGTAGATGTAGATGTAGACTCCAATTACACACACACTTTTGTGAATAGCCCAGAGGGCTGTCATTTCATAAAGGAGCGGTATACAGGCAACACCCAACAGAAGTCAATCAGTCATCATAATTACATGAGGATGAAAACAAGTCAGCTTGCCAAAGTATGACACTGTCTGGATGAAAACAGCCAAATATATACACAAGAAGAGTTCAGAACTTGAAAGAGAGGATACTTTAATTTTATTTGGTGGGGAGCCCACTTCATGCTGGTTACATGAGTGATATGACATGGAATGGACCTCATGACCACTTGAAAGCATTGGGAATCCATTCTATTATATGATTACTCAATTTCCACCCAGAAGACATAGAAACTTGTCAGAGCTTAGTCTAAGGAGAGCACATTTTGGTTGATGATATCTCAGATGTGCTCATTAGGGCTGATGTCAAGTGATTTGTAGCATAACCCCAGCTCCCTCAAAGACTTGGAGAGCTCTTCGAACAATTCTGGCCTAATTATGGAGTAATACAATGGTATATTATCTAGCTGGAACTACAGAGCACCTATAAGATGCTGTAGCCCATAAAATGGATGAACATGGTCAAATATGGAGGTTTCTGTGTTGTTCACAGATGGGAGACAATGGTAGATATACACCGAAGAGCCAAAGAAACTGGTACATCAGCCTAATATCGTGTAGAGCCCCTGTCAGCATGCAGAAGTGGCACAGCATGATGTGACATGGACTCAACCAATGTCTGAAGTAGTGCTGGAGGGAATTGACATCATGAATCCTGCAAGGCTCTCCATAAATGGTGATCTATTCTGAACATCACATTACAAGGCAGCGCAGATATGCTCAATAATGTTCATGTCTGGGGAGTTTGGTGGTCAGTGGAAGTGTTTAAACTAGGAGGAGTGTTCCTGGATCCAGTCTGTAGCAATTCTGTAAGTGTAGAGTGTCAGTGCCCTGCTGGAATTGCCCAAGTCTGTCAGAATACACAATGGACATGAATGGATGCAGGTGATCTGACACGATGTGTATATGTCGTCTGTCAGAGTCATTCTAGATGTATCAGGGTTCCCATATCACTCCAACTGCACATGCCCCACACCATTGCAGAGCTTCCACCAGCTTGAACAATCCCCTGCTGACATGCAGCATCCATGGATTCATGAGGTTGTTCCCATACCCGTACACATCCATCCACTCAATACAATTTGAAACAAAACTTGTCTGACCTGGCAACATGTTTCCAGTCATCAACACTACAATGTCAGTGTTGATGTGTGCAGGCAAGGCGTAATGCTTTGTGTCATGCAGTCATCAGGGGTACATGAGTGGGTTTTCAGCTCCAAAAGCCCATATCAATGATGTTTCATTGAATGGTTCATGCCCTGACACTTGCTGATGGCTCACCATTGAAATCTGCAGCAATTTGTGGAAGGGTTGCTTTCTGTCACTTTTAACAATTCTCTTCTGTCCTTGTTGGTCTTGTTCTTGCACCATCTTTTTCCAGCCACAGCGATGTCAGAGATTTGATGTTTTAGCAGATTCCTGATATTCACAGTACATTCATGAAATGGCTGTACAGGAAAATACAAACTTCATCACTACTGGGGAGATGCTGTATCCCATCGCTCATGCACCAACTATAACACCACATTCAGACTCACTTAAATCTTGATAACCTGCCATTGTAGCAGCAGTATCCGATCTAACAACTGCACCAGACGCTTGTTGTCTTATATAGGCATTGCTGACCACAGTGCCACATCCTGACTGCTTACATATCTTTGTACTTGAATATGCATGCCTATACCAGTTTCCTTGGCACTTTAGTGTATGATTGGCCCCATCTGATTCCCTGTGAACATCATTCACATGGGCATACTGGTGTCTCTTACTTGAACAGCGCCCAGATGTGTCACCTTGTCAGGTTGTAAACTCATCACCCGATGTCACCATGTGGCACTTCAGCCCAGGCAAACTTCTCCCATCCTTTGAGCATCAAATGATAATGATGCTAACATCTGTGCTACATAACACGTAATGTGTAGAAGTGCTGATATGGGGCAAAAAGATGGTTCTGTACAGTATGGCATCTCACTACCTATTCCTTTCCAGCACTGAATTAGTAAATGATATGCTGCTCAATCCCAAGACAGAAACATGGCAGGGTTCAGTGTTGATTCTAGCAGCCATGTTATAGTATCCTATGGTCACCATGGTTACTCTGCAAGATCACATTACTGCTAAGGATTATGTAATCATTGTAGCTGATCAGGTCCATCCCATGGTACAATGTTTGCTCCCCAATGGTGATTCTTTCTTTGAAGATGACAGAGTCCCTCTTCACACAGCTCAAATCACCCAGGACTGGCTTCCTGTGCACAAAGATGAACTGTTGACTTCCCACTAACCACCATGGTCACCAGATCTCAATAGTATTGAGTCTTTGTGGTCTACTTTGCAGGGAAGGGTGCGTGATCACTATCTACATCTATTATCATTACTTGAACTTGCCACAATTTTGCAGGAAGAATGGTATAAGATTCACTTGAAAACTATATAGGAGCTGTATTTAACCATTCTCAGATGACTGGAAGCTGTTTTGAATTCCAGAAATCTGCCTACACTGTATTAGGCATTGCAATGTGTTGTGTATGTGATGCTTCCATATTTTTGTCCACCTTCTGTACTTCCTTTGTTTTTAACAGAACACATTTCATCCAAAATTTTTAAACAGGCAATTCAGAAGAATAGATAAACAAGTGATATTTCTCCTGATATAATTTAAAAAACATTATTAATCTTTTGTCATTACTTTTATTTAAAACATACATTAGTAAGGTACCATAATCACATGATTTGTAAGTGTATTTTATGAGACTAATAAATTGCAATTCACAATTCACAATAGGCTATATGTGTGCTGTCCAGTGCAATAAATCAAAGTGTGCAGCAAGTCTGCAGTTTAAATATTTTCCGGTCTTTTGTTGTATCTTGTCTCACATAATGATTTTTCTGCCCTGCTCTGACATTAAAGCACCACAATACATTGCTTCAATTTCATGCATTTATCAGTTCTAGAGCTGGAGCATATCTGAGGATATTCTTTGTATAAATGGCAATTTGGCTAAGTTTGTAATTATTTTACATCTCAACAGGCTTTTTTTCATGTGGAGAGGTAACTGTAGATTTGTTTCTTGTGACTGTACATTTAAAAAAAGCAGTGAGGTGAGTGAGTGGTAATAATAGTGTAGTCTGGCATTTCAAAGATGTACGTTAGATGAGAGGTTGCAGATGAGAGGGCAATGAAGAATTTTAAAGGTGTAAATATCCATGAAGCCTTTTTACATGCAGGAATTGTAGTCCCCACACATTTGAAGCAAATGATAAAGAAAAAAGTCATTATAATGAGAAACTTCTAATGTATAGGTGGAAAATTTGCCCCAATAGTGACCTTACCAAATTCCTGTCCTGTCACACAGCCATATTTTTCTGAAACCTTAACTTGAATACCAAGCGAGGTGGCACAGTCGTTAGCACACTGGACTCTCATTCAGGAGGACGATGGTTCAATCCCACATCTGGCCATCCTCATTTAGATTTTCCATGATTTCCCTCAATTGCCCCAGGAAAATGCTGGGATGGTTCCTTTGAAAGGGCACGGCCGACTTCCTTCCCCATCCTTCCCTAATCCGATGAGACCGATGACCTCACTATTTGGTCTCTTCCCCCAAAACAACCCCAACCCTTAACTTGAATAAATCTTCAATGGAGGCACCATTTATCCTCCAATGTTGCAAATTTTATTCAAACATGTTGTTGGCCGTGTGAAATATTCACAGCTGCTCAAAATGCATTGACAATATGCATAGCTACTCAAAGCCCACTGTCAGTTTTAAATCATCATGAATGGTTGCACATTGTAAATATGTTAACCGTCATTGTCACATTTTATCCACATTTATGTATGTTGTTATATTTCTAATTTCCTGTAACAGTTGATTGCAACTGCCATTCTATTCAATTTTTTGTGTTTACATTGTATTTGCAACGTGTTTACACTTGAAAACAGCTGCAGAAGCTGAAACTAGATGTTTATATATGACATAACCAAATGAGATCCTAATGAAATTTAGAGTATTGGTGAAAATAAATCACCTTTATTTAACTATGTTATGAAAAGGATAGATTCTTGCTCACCATAAAGAGGGCAAGATGAGTTGCAGACAGGTGCAATGAAAAGACTGTTACACACTGAGCTTTCAACCAAAGCCTTCTTTGGAAATAAAAGAAAAAACACACACATTCACACAAGAAGGCACCCCTCATGCACCAATCTACATCTACATCTACATCCATACTCTGCAAGCCACCTGATGGTGCGTGGGGGAGGGTACTTTGAGTACCTCTATCGGTTCTTTCTTCTGCTCCAGTCTTGTGTTGTTCATGGAAAGAAAGATTGTCGGTATGTCTCTGTGTGGGCTCTAATCTCTCTGATTGTATCCTCATGGTCTCTTCATGAGACATACGTAGGAGGGAGCAAAATACTGCGTGACTCCTCGGTGAAGGTGTGTTCTCGAAACTTCAACAAAAGCCCGTACTGAGCAACTGAGCATCTCTCTTGCAGAGTATTCCACTGGGTTTATCTATCATCTCTGTAATGCTTTAGCAATTACTAAATGATACTGTAATGAAGTGCGCTGCTCTCTGTTAGAACTTCTCAATCTCTTCTATCAACCCTATTTGGTATGGATCCCACACTGGTGAGCAGTATTCAAGCAGTGGGCGAACAAGTGTAATGTAACCTACTTCCTTTGTTTTCGGATTGCATTTCCTTAGCATTCTTCCAATGAATCTCAGTCTGGCATCTGCTTTACCGATGATTAATTTTATATTGTCATTCCATTTTAAATCATTCCTAATGCCTACTCCCAGATAATGTATGGAATTAACTGATTCCAGTTGCTGACCTGCTATATTGTAGCTAAATGATAAAGGATCTTTCTTTCTATGTATTCGCAGCACATTACATTTGTCTGCATTGACATTCAATTGCCATTCCCTGCACCATGTGTCAATTCGTTGCAGATACTGCAGCATTTCAGTACAATTTTCCATTGTTACAACCTCTCGATATACTACAGCATCATTTGCAAAAAGCCTCAGTGAACTTCCGATGTTATCCACAAGGTCATTCATGTATATTGTGATTAGCAACAGTCCTATGAGACACCACTGCAGCACACCTGAAATCACTCATACTTTGGAAGACTTCTCTCCATTGAGAATGACATGCTGCATTCTGTTATCTAGGAACTCTTCAATCCAATCACACAATTGGTCTGATAGTCTGTATGCTCTTACTTTGTTCATTAAACGACTGTGGGGAACTGTATCAAATGCCTTGCAGAAGTCAAGAAACACGGCATCTACCTGGGAACCCGTGTCTATGGCCCTCTGAGTCTCGTGGCTGAATAGCGCGAGCTGGGTTTCACATGACCGTCTCTTTCGAAACCCATGCTGATTACTACAGAGTAGATTTCTAGTCTCCAGAAAAGTCATTATACTCAAACATAATATGTGTTCCAAAGTTCTACAACTGATCAACGTTAGAGATATAGGTCTACAGTTCTGCACATCTGTTTGACGTCCCTTCTTGAAAACGGGGAGGACCTGTTCCCTTTTCCAATTTTTGGAACACTATGCTCTTATAGAGACCTGCGGTACACCGCTGCAAGAAGGGAGGCAAGTTCCTTCACATGCTCTGTGTAAAATCAAACAGGTATCCCATCAGGCCCAGCGGCCTTTCCTCTCTTGAGTGATTTTAATTGTTTTTCTATCCCTCTGTCATTATTTATTTATTGATTTCTTTACTCATCAAGTTCCATAGGACCAAATTTAGGAGCAAATCTCCAAGGCCATGGAACTTGTCAGTACATGAAATTACAACATAAACATAACAACAGATAAAAATAAATGTTCATGAGCCTTAAAAAAGTCAGTCCATAAGTTTAAGTAAACATATCAGCGATACAATAAAAATTAGCTTAATTTTTCAAGGAACTCCTTGACAGAATAGAAGAAGTGACCCATGAGGAATCTCTTCACATTTGATTTGAAAGTGTGTGGATTACTTCTAACAAGGGAACCTCCCCATCGCACCCCCCTCAGATTTAGTTATAAGTTGGTACAGTGGATAGGCCTTGAAAAACTGAACACAGATCAATCGAGAAAACAGGAAGAAGTTGTGTGGAACTATGAAGAAATAAGCAAAATATACAAACTGAGTAGTCCATGGCAAGATAGGCAACACCAAGGATAGTGGGAGCTCAGGAGCGCCGTGGTCCCGTGGTTAGCGTGAGCAGCTGCGGAGCGAGAGGTGCTTGGTTCAGGTCTTCCCTCGAGTGAATAGCTTAATCTTTTATTTTCAGACAATTAGTATCTGACAATCTCTTATGCTCCTGAGCTCCCACTATCCTTGATGTTGCCTATCTTGCCATGGACTACTCAGTTTGTATATTTTGCTTATTTTTTTCATAGTTCCACACAACTTCTTCCTGTTTTCTCGATTGATCTGTGTTCAGTTTTTCAGGGCCTATCCACTGGACCAAGTTATAACTAAATCTGCGGGGGGGCGGGGGGGGGGGGGGGGTGCGATGGGGAGGTTACCTTGTAAGATGTTTGACTTCGAGTGGCAGCTTTTTGAAAATGGATGCAGCAGTATACTGCACATCTTTTTGCACAAGAGTTAAGGAAGTCCGATCCAAATGCAGATTTGATTTCTGCCGCGTATTAACCAAGTGAAAGCTGCTTATTCTTGGGAATAAACTAATATTGGTAACAAGAAACAACAATAAGGAATATACATATGGAGAGGCCAATGTCAAAATACCCAGATTCGTGAATAGAGGTCAACAAGAGGTTCGTGAACTAACACCACTTATTGCCCAAACCGCCCATTTCTGAGAAAAAAATATCCTTTTAGAATGAGAAGAGTTACCCCAAAATATAATATTGTATGGCAATAGTGAATGAAAATAAGCATAGTAGACTAATTTTTGTGTCAAATGATCACTCACTTCTGATACCATTCAAATAGTAAAAATGCCAGTATTAAGTCTTTGAACAATATCCCGAATGTGGGCTTTCCACAACAGCTTGTTATCTATCTGAACACCTTAGAAATTTGAACTGTTCAGTTTCACTAATCATACGCCCATTCTGTGAAATTAAAAGTCCGGTTTGGTTGAATTGTGTGTTATAAACTGTAAAAACTGAGTCTTACTGTGATTTAGCGTTAGTTTATTTTCTACAAGCCATGAATTGAGGTCGTGTACTGCACTATTTGAAACAGAGCCAGTGCTGCACACAACATCCTTTACTACCAAGCTAGTGTCATCAGCAAACAGAAATATTTTATTGTTACCATAATACTAGAGGGCATATATATATGGAAATGGAAAAAAGAACACATTGACACCGGTGTGTCAGACCCACCATACTTGCTCCGGACACTGCGAGAGGGCTGTACAAGCAATGATCACACGCACGGCACAGCGGACACACCAGGAACCGCGGTGTTGGCTGTCGAATGGCGCTAGCTGCGCAGCATTTGTGCACCGCCGCCGTCAGTGTCAGCCAGTTTGCTGTGGCATACGGAGCTCCATCGCAGTATTTAACACTGGTAGCATTCCGCGACAGCGTGGACGTGAACCGTATGTGCAGTTGACGGACTTTGAGCGAGGGCGTATAGTGGGCATGCGGGAGGCCGGGTAAACGTACCGCCGAATTGCTCAACACGTGGGGCGTGAGGTCTCCACAGTACATCGATGTTGTCGCCAGTGGTCGGCGGAAGGTGCACGTGCCCGTCGACCTGGGACCGGACCGCAGCGACGCACGGATGAACGCCAAGACCGTAGGATCCTACGCAGTGCCATAGGGGACCGCACCGCCACTTCCCAGCAAATTAGGGACACTGTTGCTCCTGGGGTATCGGCGAGGACCATTCGCAACTGTCTCCATGAAGCTGGGCTACGGTCCCGCACACCGTCAGGCCGTCTTCCGCTCACACCCCAACATCGTGCAGCCCGCCTCCAGTGGTGTCGCGACAGGCGTGAATGGAGGGACGAATGGAGACCTGTCGTCTTCAGCGATGAGAGTCGCTTCTGCCTTGGTGCCAATGATGGTCGTATGCGTGTTTGGCGCCTTGCAGGTGAGCGCCACAATCAGGACTGCATACGACCGAGGCACACAGGACCAACACCCGGCATCATGGTGTGGAGAGCGATCTCCTACACTGGCCGTACACCACTGGTGATCGTCGAGGGGTCACTGAATAGTGCACGGTACATCCAAACCGTCATCGAACCCATCGTTCTACCATTCCTAGACCGGCAAGGGAACTTGCTGTTCCAACAGGACAATGCACGTCCGCATGTATCCCGTGCCACCCAACGTGCTCTAGAAGGTGTAAGTCAACTACCCTGGCCAGCAAGATCTCCGGATCTGTCCCCCATTGAGCATGTTTGGGACTGGATGAAGCATCGTCTCACGCGGTCTGCACGTCCAGCACGAACGCTGGTCCAACTGAGGTGCCAGGTGGAAATGCCATGGCAGGCCGTTCCACAGGACTACATCCAGCATCTCTACGATCGTCTCCATGGGAGAATAGCAGCCTGCATTGCTGCGAAAGGTGGATATACACTGTACTAGTGCCGACATTGTGCATGCTCTGTTGCCTGTGTCTATGTGCCTGTGGTTCTGTCAGTGTGATCATGTGATGTATCTGACCCCAGGAATGTGTCAATAAAGTTTCCCCTTCCTGGGACAATGAATTCACGGTGTTCTTATTTCAATTTCCAGGAGTGTATATATATACACATAAGGAACAGGAGTGGCCCCAATACTGATCCCTGGGGCGCCCCCCACTTGACAGTACTCCACTCAGACCCCACATCACAGCCATTTTCAACATTGTGAATAATGACCTTTTGCTACCTGTTGCTAAAGTAAGAGATGAACCAATTGTGAGCTACCCCGTATTCCGTAATGGTCCAACTTCTAGCGCAGTATTTTGTGATCAACACAATCAAATGCCATAGTTAAATCAAAAAATATTCCAAGCATTTGAAACCTTTTGTTTAACCCATCCAGTACCTCACAGAGATAAGAGAATATATCATTTTCAGTTGTTAAACGACTTCTAAAGCCGAACTGTACATTTGATAGCAAATCGTGTGATATAAACTGAGCAATTATCCTCACATACATAGCATTTTCAATAACTTTTGCAAACACTGATGGCATAGAAATAGGTCTAAAATTACCTGCATTATCCCTTTCTCCCTTTTTATAAAGTGGCTATATTACTGAGTACTTTAATCATTCAGGAAACTGACCATTCCTAAAGGAAAAATTACAAATATGGCTAAATACAGGGCTAACATGTGCAGCACAGTACTTTAATATTCTGCTAGATGCTAGACACTCCATCATAACCATGAGAGTCCTTAATCTTCAGTCATTTAATTATTGACTCAATTTCCCTCTCATCTGTATCACAGAGGAGTATTTCAGACATCAATCTCGGAAAGGCATTTGCCAAGAAAGTTATATGATTTCCTGTAGAAACTAAATTTTTATTTAATTCACCAGCAATGCTCAGAAAATGATTGTTAAATGATGTACATACAGGGCTAGTACACATGATTGAAGCGATTTCATAAGTTCACTGTAGCTCCATTTATTGACATATGGTCACGACACACTACAGATATGTAGAAAAACTCATAAAGTTTTGTTCGGCTGAAGCCGCACTTCAGGTTTCTGCTGCCAGAGCGCTCGAGAGTGCAGTGAGACAAAATGGCGACAGGAGCTGAGAAAGTGTATGTCGTGCTTGAAATGCACTCACATCAGTCAGTCATAACAGTGCAACGACACTTCAGGACAAAGTTCAACAAAGATCCACCAACTGCTAACTCCATTTGGCGATGGTATGCACTGTTTAAAGCTTCTGGATGCCTCTGTAAGGGGAAATCAACGGGTCGGCCTGCAGTGAGTGAAGAAACAGTTGAACGTGTGCGGGCAAGTTTCACGCGAGCCCGCGGAAGTCGACGAATAAAGCAATTAGGGAGCTAAACGTACCACAGCCGACGGTTTGGAAAATCTTACAGAAAAAGCTAAAGCAGAAGCCTTACCGTTTACAATTGCTACAACCCCTGACACCTGATGACAAAGTCAAACGCTTTGAATTTTCGGCGCGGTTGCAACAGCTCATGGAAGAGGATGCATTCAGTGCGAAACTTGTTTTCAGTGATGAAGCAACATTTTTTCTTAATGGTGAAGTGAACAAACACAATGTGCGAATCTGGGCGGTAGAGAATCCTCACGCATTCGTGCAGCAAATTCACAATTCACCAAAAGTTAACGTGTTTTGTGCAATCTCACGGTTTAAAGTTTATGGCCCCTTTTTCTTCTGCAAAAAAAACGTTACAGGACACGTGTATCTGGACATGCTGGAAAATTGACTCATGCCACAACTGGAGACCGACAGCGCCGACTTCATCTTTCAACAGGATGGTGCTCCATCGCACTTCCATCATGATGTTCGGCATTTCTTAAACAGGAGATTGGAAAACCGATGGATCGGTCGTGGTGGAGATCATGATCAGCAATTCATGTCATGGCCTCCATGCTCTCCCAACTTAACCCCATGCAATTTCTTTCTGTGGGGTATGTGAAAGATTCAGTGTTTAAACCTCCTCTACCAAGAAACGTGCCAGAACTGCGAGCTTGCATCAACGATGCTTTTGAACTCATTGATGGGGACATGCTGCGCTGAGTGTGGGAGGAACCTGATTATCGGCTTGATGTCTGCTGAATCACTAAAGGGGTGCATATCGAACATTTGTGAATGCCTAAAAAAACTTTTTGAGTTTTTGTATGTGTGTGCAAAGCATTGTGAAAATATGTCAAATAATAAAGTTATTGTAGAGCTGTGAAATCGCTTCAATCATTTGTAATAACCCTGTATATCTGACTTATCAGTAACAGAAATGTTTTTACTGCAAATTCACTTTATATCGTCGACCTTGTGCTGCTGACCTGACACTTCCTTCACAACTGATCATATGGTTTTAATTTTATCCTGTGAATTAGCTATTCTATTTTCATACCACATACTCTTTCCTTCCTGATAGCATTTTTAAGCACCTTACAATACTGTTTGCAATGGGCTACTGTAGCTTGAGTGTGACTACTTCTAACATTCTGATATAATTCCCACTTTGTTCTACATTATCCTTATCCCACTAGTCAGCCACCCAGGCTTCCCATTATTGCTAGTGCCCCATTTAGAATGTTCTAACGGAAAGCAACTCTCAACTATCATCTATTTTGATATCTACCATTTTGTCATCTGTGCGACAATCAAGAGAAGGAACTACAGTGCAGTCTTCTTCTGTGAAACAGCTTTGGAAAAAGACATTTAGTATTTTGGCCTTTAGTCTGTCATCCTCTGTTTCAGTACCATTTTGGTCACAGAGCATCTGGACATTTTGTTTTGATACACCTACCACTTTGACATCAGACCAAAATTTCTTAAAATTTTCTGCCAAGTCAGTACATAGAACTTTACTTTAGAATTCACTGAATGCTTCTCGCATAGCCCTCCTCACACTACATTTCACTTCGTGTAATTTTTGTTTGTCTGCAAGTCTTTGGCTATGTTTATGTTTTCTGTGAAATTCCCTTTCCTTCTGCAGCAGTTTCCTAACTCGGTTGTTGTACCACGGTGACTCTTTTCCATCTCTTATGATCTTGCTTGGCACATACTTATCTAATGCATATTGTACAATGGTTTTGAACTTTGTCTGCTGATCCTCAACACTATCTGTACTTGAGACTAAACTTTTGTGTTGAGCCATCAAGTACTCTGAAACCTGCTAAACAGAAAAATCTTCCTACCTTTTTTAATATTTCTATTTATGGCTGAAATCATCACTGCAGTAACCACTTTATGATTGCTGATTCCCTGTTCTGCATTAACTGTTTCAAATACTCCAAGGCAGCACCCTGAAGATGGCTGATCACAGCCATCAACACATTCAGCTGTTCGTGAACAGTGGCCAGCTCCTCCTGCATCCATACACAGCAGTCACACATCCTATCCATCCTAAGAAATCAACAATTCACTGTATAGAGATAATCAACTTTTAACTAGATGGCTAATTCACTAAAGGCAGCTGCTAGCAGACTGAATTTTGGTTACTAGACACTTCTTGTTGGAAACAATGAAAATAAGCAGTACCTGTCTCTGGAGTGTATTCAAAACAAACATGAAATCTATGGAACACTATTATTAGTACTCGAAAATTAAAGCTTCCTAAAAGAAAAAAACACACAGAAAAAGAAGTGACAACTAAGAAAAACACAGTTAATACTTAAATTTACGTAGTTTGCTGTACAGCAGATGTGAAGCAGACAGCAGTTACAACAACAATGACTGCTGTCTCTGGCCAGAGTGGCCTGCTTGTATGATTGTGTGTGTATTTTCCTTTATTTCCAAAGAAGGCTTGGCAAAAAGCTCAATCTGCAAATATCTTTTCTTCGTGCCTATCTGCAACGTGATGTGTCATCCTTATGGTGAGTAGCAATCTATCCTTTTCATAATATTGTTGATATACCAAACTGGTCTTCTGATTGTTTGATTTCTCTGTCATTTAATGAATTTATGGCTGCAGTGCCCAGTATGAAGAAGATGTTTGTATAAATATACCTCTTTTCCTTGAAAAACCTTACAGGCGAAGATGTGATTGCAACAAATATACAGGGTGTTCTATTTGTTTTGACAAGCCCACACAACTTTTTGTTCAAAAGAAAAAATAATCATACCAAGCAAATGTTGTTTAGTTACCAGTGAGACATTAACCAGTGTGATGAACTGTCTTCTAACTTTGTATGTTACAAAGATATAAACAGGAGTACTTCTGTACATTTTGTATTCAGTACTCCAATTTCTCTACTCAAGACCTACTTAAAAATGTATCAGAGTGTACCACTCCTTAAACATGACAGTATTAAAAATAATCTAAAACTATTACTTTTCTGTACTAGCACACAGTTTTTACAGAAAACAAATGGAAACGCAAAGGAAACACACACTGATCATTCAGTCAACCATTTCCAGTTGTAAGCTTGCCTGAGTGTACACCAGCTAATAGAAGATAAAAATGCAGCTCACTTGAGGTGGTCAAGATAAATTGGACTGAATAACCAGTATACATTTTCCTTGTGTTTTCATTTGTTTACTGTGAACACCAGCAAATGGTTACATTAACCTGGATACCTGCACTGTGTCAAAGTCAATTCTGTGTTATGTTTTTAATACTCTGCATACACTGATATAATTCTGAACATGTGTCTGAATATTAAGGTACAAATAATCGTCTGTTTCACTGAAGGTTGGCTAAACCTATTTGCATTTTTCATGTAAAGGGCAGTCAAATGAAAATGAAAGAGATGGAAAAAGTACGTGAACTGTTTATTATTTCAAAAATAATCAACATAACTGTTAATACATTTATTCCACTGTAGTACAACATGATAAATGCCTTCATGGAAAAATTTTTGCAGTTGTGTGTGGAACCATGATTGTAACCAGGTGTGCACCTCTTCAACAGAAGCAAATCAATGGCCATAAATGCCTTTCTTCTGGGCTCCAAAAATATGGGGATCACATGGGAAGAGACTGGGGCTGAACTGAGGATGTGTAATGGCTTCCCAGCAAAACTTCTGCAGTGAAGTCAAAACAACCTTGGCAACATGTGGGCCTACTCACTTGTTATTGAGGTTGTTCTGACTATGCTTCAGAAGTTTTGCTTAGAAGTTACATGTCCTCCTTACAGTCCTGTCCTTTCCTCATGCAATTTTCATAATTTTGGAGCCCTGAAGAAAGACATTTGTGGCTACCACTTTGTTTAGCTTGAAGAGGTGAACTCCTTGGTACAATCACACTTCTGCAGACAACTGCAAACACTTTTCCATGAAGGCATTGACCATCTTGTCTCACTTACTTACTTGCTTACTTACTCACTGGTCATACCGGACTCGAGAGTCCATTACTGCAGCAACGTATTTTCGCCATCTGTCCCTGTCTTGGGCTATTTCCTTCCATTCACCTTCAATACCTAGGCTCTTCAAATCAGCCTTCACATTTTCCTCCCATCTACGCCTCAGTCTCCCCACAGCACGTTTTCCTTCTAGCTGCCCTACCAGTACTCTGCGCGCTGCCCTGCCCTCATCCATTCGAGCTACGTGACCCGCCCATCGCAGCCTACGTGATTTAATAATACTGATTATGTCAGGGCTTGAATAGAGTTCGTGAACCTCTTCGTTATGCAGTTTTTGCCACTCTCCGCTAATGCCATCCCTTTTTGCTCCAAAAATTTTCCTCAAAATTTTGTTTTCAAATACTCGAAATGGCTTTTCATTTTGCACAGTGAGAGACCAAGTCTCACACCCATACAGCATAACTGGTAGAATAACAGTTTTGTATATTCTAATCTTTAAATTCCTAGACAATATCCGTGATGAAAGTGATCTATTCAGTGAGAAGTAGCACGCATTTCCCGCCCGTAATCTCTTCTTCAGTTCGGATTCAATCTCATTTCTCACAGTGATGTCCACGCCTAGATACTTAAATGTGTTCACTTTTTCAAACTGCATGTCTCCAACTCTTAACATTTCCTGATTACTGCTGTTGGCATTCTAGTAGTAACCAGGTATTTAGTTTTGTCTTTACTTATCCTTAGACCTACATCTTCACTAGCCTTGTTTAACGCATTCGCATTTGCTGTTACAGATTCTTTCCTATCGCTAATGATGTTTAGATCATCTGCATATCCTAATATCTTAATATTTCCATTTAACTCCACACCCTCTGAATTATCTGCTGCCATTCGTACAATATATTCTAGGACTAAATTAAAAAGTAGCGGAGACAGGGCATCTCCCTGCTTAAGTCTGTTCTTTATTACAAATTCTTCTGACTTCAATTTCCCCATGTGTACTCTACCTTTTGTGTTTTTCAAGCTCGCTTCTATAAGTCTAACATACTTCTTTGGTATTCCAAGTTCCAAAAGAATTTGGTACAATTTTGACTGAAATACTGAATCATATGCTTTTGTAAAATCTATGAAGTGATTATGAACTGGTTTATTGTATTCTCATTTCTTTTCCAAAATTTGACGCAGGGTGAATATTTGGTCTATAGTTGATCTGTTCCTCCGAAAGCCGGCTTGGTAATCCCACACAATTTCATCTGCATATGGTGTAAGGCTGCTTAGCAGAATATTTGAGAAAATTTTGGAACATACTGGTAATAGCGATATCCCTGTATAATTACTACAATACAATTTGCCACCTTTCTTAAAAATTGGGATCAGAATCGACTCCTGCCACTCTTCAGGTACCATCTCTGAGTTCCATACTTTAGTTAGCACCTTTGTGAACTACTTCCACCAAAGGCCTTGAAGCCCTTCCTATACCCATTTATGTCCAGGTAAAGTTCCCTAATGTTTTTTGTTTTACTGTTTGTTTCCATTTTTGTAACTTGATTGTTCAAATAATCCTTCTTCTTTGCCTGTAGCCTACGACCAACTTCCCTTCTCAAGTTCAAGAACTCCTCTCATTTTCTGTCTCCCATTCTATCCCAATCTAATCGCGCTTTTCTCCTTTCCTCTACCAATTTCTTGCTTTCCTCATCAAACCACGGTTTCCTCCGGTTCTTCTTAATTTTACCTATTGTGACCTTCGCTGCCTCTTTGATATTATTCCTCACAGTGATCCACTGTTTATTTACATCCTCGTCTTGATCTTCGTGTGTCCTGAGAGCATCAAACCTTTTTGTAATTTCTACCATGTACCTTCTTCTAAAGTTTTCATCATTTAGCTTGTCAGTGTCGAACCTAACAAGTTCTGCATTGTGACACCTTGATGTTGCTGTAGATAGCCGTTGGTGAACTTTGGCAACTGCAAGAAAATGATCAGAATCACAGTCTGCTCCCCTGAAAGTCCTAACATTTTCTATACTAGTGTGCCATCTCCGATCTACAAGAACATGATCAATTTGGTTTCAGGTGTGTCCATCAGGAGAGACCCAAGTTGCTTTATGAATGTCCTTCCTCTTGAAATATGTGTTCTCAACAATCATGTCTTTTGAAACAGCAAAATTAACCACCCTTGTGCCATTATCATTCGAAATGTTATGCAAACTTTCTTTCCCAATTGTAGGCCGGAATGCTTCCTCCTTCCTTATCTTTGCATTAAAATCACCTATGATTAATTTTGTATCATACGAGGAGAACTCATCCCACAGTTGATCTAGTTCTTCATAAAAGCTGTCTTTAACAACCTCTTCAGTGTCCTCCGTTGGTGCGTGTACATTAATTACTACTAGTCTATTCCACCTGCCGGACAACACTATAACTGATAGTTGGTCACTAATGAACCTTATATCTCTGATTGCGTGAAGCACTTTTCCCTGTATTGCGAAACCTGTTCCAAAACTGTGAGCTTCCGCACCTCTATAGAAAAATGTATAGTTACCCCTCTTTATGCTACCCGCCCCCTGCCACCGAGTTTCTTGAATAGCTGTAATGTCTACATCATATCTATCTAATTCGTCTAATAATGTCTGGAATCTTCCTGGCCTGTTCAAACTTTTAACGTTCCATGTTCCCAACCTGAAAGTTCATTTCGGCCTGAATCTCTTCGAAGTAGGTTCCGCCCGGAGATCCGAATGGGAACCTAGTTTACCTCCGGAATATTTTACTTCAAAGGGACCCATGGCAATTAATGTTGCTGATTCTTGATGAATAGATTTGCTAGGAAGAGAAGAAGAAACAGGGATGGTTCATCACGCCATCGCCTGCATGAACACAAGAACTAAACACAAAAAAACAAATAGCAGTAGAAAATGATTACACTACCCATATGGTAGGCAAGTTAAACCAAAAACATGCAAACAGTACAAAAATGAACCCACCACACACACACACACAAATCCTTACCCAGCACAGAACAACAAAAAACACAAACAATGACCACACACAAGCCACAAAAGAGCAACAACACACACACAAAACAAAATGGCACATACTCACCTACAATAACAAGATTGTTCACAGAATAGGCAACATATTAAAGAAACAGGGACTCCAAATTGGATACCGGATGGAGAACACAAGACAGAAAAAGACCAGAACACAAGAAACACCCCTGGATAAATTTAACAGGTCAGGAATATATGAACTCACATGCAACACTTGCCAGTCAGTATACATAGGACAAACATGCAGATACTCAAAACAAGATATTCAGAACATCTCAGAGCTTTAAAAAGCAACAGCTCCCATAGCACATTTGCTGACCACCTTATAGCCAACAACCACCACCCAACCACAATAGAAACAGACTTAGAATGCTAAAACCCAGCCACAGCCTATACAGCAAACTGACCATTGAGGAAAACTTCCATATAAAGAAGGCAATAGTGGAAGGAAAACAGGTCTTAAACGAATACACTACACTCTGCAAGGGCACACTATTTAACACATTAAAAGGAACTTTACAAATGAAAACAGCACAAACAGATAAAGCCTACACACACACACACACACACACACACACAGACACACACACGTACGAAAAATAAATACACTAAAATCTGCAAAGACGCACCATTTGCACACAAATAGGAATACCATATAAAAGACAACAAGGACAGCTAAGAAACACACACAAAGATAAAATGCAAATAAAATTCAAATTTGGCGCCAAACTCTCTGGAAAACAAATGAACACTGACTGGGCTGGGACACACAACAAAACACAATCACACTGTGTTCTGGTGTAGTGAAAAGCGTTTTACTACGTAATTTGTGAAAAATACTTGCTATAGTTACGTATGCATCACAACATCTCAGCATGATGCGGAGAATGGAAGTGCTTGTCACACGAAAACGTAAGTAAGTACGAAAATAGGCGCAAAAAACTAAATTACACTCTAGAATATAGGTTAACTCTCAGCAAAAAACTTTCTCATCAACATGGTTTGGTTGCAGATGACAAGCTACCTGTAATAATTAACGCAAGAGTGGTCCAGTAAATTCATGCTCACCAAATGTAAAGGTATTTACAAAAAGAAACGATCTGTTGTTTGAACTAAAAATGCACTTAATTTTATAATCATGTAACAAAAATGTTCACATTGCAGAATAAATAAAAACGAAAACCCACAGATGATGGCACAGTGGTGCCGAAACATGTTTGGGTACTGAGAAAAACGGTGTTTTGCATAACAGGCGGACCTCAAATCCCAAAAATGTTAACTGCAAACACGGCCAATACAAGGAGCTGCAAACCAAAGATGGATATGACTTTTTCATTCTACTTTCAATCAATTGGGACTTTTTAAAACAGCTTAGTAATTGGTACTACATTATAAATCTATGTTTAAATAAATTAACAATTACTTTTCTGTTTAAATTTATTGAAGCTCTTCTCCTTTTCCTGTTGGTTTACACCCACCACCGATAATTCTATTTTGGTAATGCTGAGGTGACATGAGGACAAATCATATAAGATACATTTTTTTAATTGTTTAGTGATTTACTCACTTGCTTTTAAACCATATACTGTAACTTATTGGAAGTATTTTCTTAGCAAGAAAAATGTTTCATCATTAATTAATTTTCTTTGAATTTTTTTAGTTAATATAGTTTCATAATATGAATCATCCTTGCAAATACTGTATGTCACACTTTGGAACACTCCACTTGTCACCCAGTATTATCCTGGTCTTGAATGTATCAATCAGCTTCTTCGCCAAGGCCATGACTTCCTAAAATCATGGACTGAAGTGTGATCCATTCTGTGTGAGATTTTGCCAGCCACACCTAGAATAGCTTTTCGTCACCTGGTCTCCGCAATATCCTTGTCAGACCCTATGCTCCTTCTGCACCCATCTCCCTACCCTGTGGCTCCTACTCCTGTGACTGTCCCCGCTGCACGATTTGCCCTATGCACCCTCCTACCACCACCTATTCCCACCATGTAACTGGCAAAAATATACTATCACAGGGCGAGCCACCTGTGAAACAACACATGCCATATACCAGATGTTGTTTAAACACTCTTCAGCCTTATACAGTGGTATGACTACTACCCAGTTATCAGTCAGGATGAATAGACACAGGCAGAGGGTGTATACAGGCAACAAACAATATCCTGTTGCAGAGTGTGCTGTACAACATGACAGTCGTGATCTCTGCGCCTGTTGCACCACACAGGTACCAGTTTCTCAGAACTCCACAGGTGGGAACTAGCAGTACATGTCCTTGGTTGTCGCAACCCACCTGGTCTTAATTTACATTAATTCCTTCCATCTCAGCATTTCTTTCCTGTAACTTGTCCTTTCTTCACTCCATTTTAGTTTTCTACATCTTCCATTTTCTGGCTTGTTTATTTTTTGCTGTCCTGCCTGCCACCTCAGTTACATACAGTGCACTTAGCTTTTCACTTTTGTTAAGGCATGCATGATGTTTTCGTAGTAATCTCTGTCTTGTGTATTACCCTGTCTTCCATCTTTAAGCTCCCAGATTTTCAAATCTTGCCCGTTACAGTCCCCAACAATCAGTCTTTCTTTCTCATCACGTCCTGTAAGTCTACCCTGACCCGAGGTTCTGGGTGACTTTTCTGAACTATACCCGTTTCCCTACATCTCTGCAGTCCTTTTCCTTCACCCCTCTTCCTTCCTCTCCAACTCTTCTGCCATAAAATGGAGCCACTGGCCCCGAAAGCTTGTAAAAGTTAAATTCTGTGTGTGTGAGAGGCAATAACAGAGTTCAGTCAACTGTAATAAGTGACTCATAGAGGGATGATCAACAAAAATATAATAAGTTGTCTGGGTAAGAATTTTAACAAGGAAAGCCTGGAAACCTAGATGGAGATGTATCGGGCTTAATGCTTTCATCAGACAAATATGAGGTCACAAGCATTAAGAAATGAGTAATGACTAAATCATGAAAGGATTCCCAGCAAAAAAGTCATCTTGGTAACAATTTTAACAATTACAGTCTGGAAACCTAGGCAGAGATGTACAGTGCTTGAAACTTTAGCGATATCAGTATGAGGTGACGAGCATTAAGAAACCAATAATTTCAAGCTGGCTGGTAGCAAATTGTGGGTAAAAATGTGACATGATCACGTACCATCTATAAGCAAACAACCACAACACAGTATAAAGATGCCACCAGTTGACGAGCAGGACGGAGTTGATTCAAGAGTTCCTGACAGCAGATGAGTCTTGGGTGACCATCAACTGACAGCAGAGAATTATGCAAGGGAAATACGTGTATTCAATTAAGCTTGTCCCCTAAGAAAGACTTGCATTCTTGCCTGTACGTATCTGTGGGTAGTTTGTCTATCATGGCTTACTTGTAGCTATGACTATTGTCATTTACAGTGTGATGTATACAGGACCTGAGGGTTCAATTTGAGCAATAAGAAACTGGCTCCCTTTCATGATTCTAGTCTAAGTGATAGGGCAGGCAGGCTATTTGTTCTGGTAATTTGAGTGTCTAGTAAGCCTCATCTATGTTCTCCACTCATTAAAATTGTGACCCAGTGACTGTGCTCTTCAGCATGTTCACGTAAGCTCAGGAAGAAGCAATAAAATCAGACCAAGGTACCAAACCAGAAGCTCATTTCTTCATTTGTACCTCCCTAGCCTTATACCCGAGTTTGTATGCTGTCTCCAACCATAGAGACCTGATAAACTTCAGCTAAACCCTGAACCCTGTTGTCAACTTATTCCTTTGCATGAAGCCTGTAGTGTGCCAAAGCATTGGTGGATCTGAAAAATCCCACACCACTTGCTGTCTAACTGAGGGATTCATGTATGTATGTTGCAACCTCCATCAGGGTACAACACAACAATAATGCTTTAACAATGGCAAATTGATTGAATGTGTCTGCTCAGAACTGAATATGCTGGTCTGCATTGACGGTTTTCATTTGGTTGCTCCCACATACTGGTTTCACTCAAAAGACTGAATGTTTAGTCCAATCAATTCGTAAAGCTACAACCGACTGATTAAATTGTTTTCATTTGTTTGCTCACATAGAGTAGTTTTGCTCAAAATAATGAATGAATAATTCTGCTGACACATGAAACTACAACCAAATTAGATGACTGTTTTCCAGTAACCAACTGAATCAATTGTTTTTTCATTTGGTTGTTCCTGTCACTAGGTCTTCCAATGCTGCAGTAGTCCAATGTGGTCTGACTACACAAATAAATAAAGTTTATAAAATTTCACTTTTGTTTATAAACTACTCTTTATAGCACAGTCACACCAGTATGTAGTCACACATACAAGTATGGTTGTACTACAAGCATTACTCTGAGACAGCAAGAGTCTCAATTAGTTTTTTGACATTTAGCTGGATGGAATGGTTTGTCCTCTTCTATCTTGTCAGCAAGTGATGCATTTTTACTAATGTGACATGCTGTCTCATACAATCGGTGCTTTAATTACTATCAAGAAATTTGTAACTCCATGAATCATGATTTACCAGTCTGTGCGAGTTGACTGAAGCGTCCAATCCCACCCGTCGGCTTTGACCTGTGACATAAGGCTGTTGTTGTGTATGACGTCACGATGGCGCGGAATTTAGTTAGTGAGAGAGGCGTGTTTGTAGGTGTCGTTTTGATGCAATCGGTGGTGCTCTCTGGTGGTGTGTTAGGTGATGTTTTTGGTTTAGTTTGCGAGTGTGGCGTCGTGTGAATTTTGGTAAATTGCTTTTTTATGTCTTTGGTAGGTATGGATATGACTGACAGGGTCAACAGTTTTTGGTTGTCAGCTACGATGGGGGACAGTGCATTGTCTCTAATAAAATTTCTTCAGCTATTCGGATTTTTGGATGAAGTCATGAAGTGTTCGGTATGCTGTGAAGAAATGAGGCTTACTTAAAGTTCCGGCATCTCGGACTAGGAACGGCTGTATGTGGAGATGTTGTAAGGATAACAGGTCAAGGGAAGTGTTCGATCCCAATGTGTGGCTGGGAATGTTGGTTTTGGTATCGGGAGATGTTTTTGAGCTAGATAGGTCAAGGGAAGTGTTAGGTCCTAATTTATGAGATCGGGACCTGCTGTTGAGCTATATAGGTCAAGGGAAGTGTCCGATTCCAGATAATATTGTGTTTAGTGGTATTTGGGGAGTTTTGTGATGTTGGTTTTTTCCTCGTTTTGCGTGGTTTTGTAAGGGGGTGGGTGTCTAAATTTGTTTATATTTAGTTTGTCCCCACCCAGAAACCCCCTATTTCCCGCGCCTGTCCCGTTAGTGTCAGACTTTTTGTGGAATGTGTGTATGTTTGCTTTTCGATGTATTTTCGTCCTCATAATGTGTACGTAACTACTTTATATGCACCATATTGGAATCGTGGTTTATGGTCGTTTCCGCCATATTTGTGACGTCATGGGTCAAAGCAGACGGGCAGGATCAGATGCTTCCATATCTCCGTCTGCGCTTCTTCCTTCAGACCTCCTCTAATGTCTACTGAATTGCTTACTTTCTGTTGAACATCCCAGCTGCGTACTTGAGGTTTCCTACATTTTTAAAATGTTTAGTAGATGCATACTGTGTTTTAGACTCTTTGTTGATGTGATTACTGCCATCTGAATTTTTACAGAATTCTTTCTTATATTTTCGTCTTCATACTTTGTTTCTTCCCCAGACATTATCCTTCTTTATGGTCATCAATGGGATGTTAAAACCTAATCTTCACTTCTTTTTTCTTATTTATATCATCTCCTTGTTTTGCGTTAGCCTTCCTTCTCCTTGAGTGACAGGGAACAATTACTACTATTTCGATCTCCCATTCATTCTTTTGCATTTTATTCTATTCTGCCTGTAAGCAACCAGTCTTAGTACTTGCACTTTTTCCCTTCATATTAATTTCATGTGTCATCTGTTTGTGCCTGTTTCTTCTGTGCTTGTATTACGACAAACTGTTCTAGCTCAGTGACCATATTGTCTTGACATGCAGCGTCAAGTAAATACAGTATATTCCTACATAAATATAGAAGAGAACGTAGCTTACTTGTTTTAACTGTCCAAGTAATTAACAGTGTAAAGTAGAGATAGTGGTTTTAATTGGATAGTTGTTTTATATTGTAAGGCAGAAGATGAAAGAGGTAAAACTTACCCATCAAAGTGCACATGAAAAGGAATTATAAGGTACAGTCTTCCACATTGAATTCAACAATACAGAGTATTCTGGATTGAGTAGTAAAATATGTACATATACTAACAAAATATGTATCCATTGAAAGAACTCTATCTTCTCCAATAAAATGTTGAGCAAAATAAAACTGAGCAAATTCCTCCACTATCACATGAATGATATAAAACAGTGTGTTCCCATCTAGAAATAAACAGTCAACTATGAAAGAGCTTAAAATTGTAGAAAGGTACTTCAAAGAGACCAGGGCATAAATTGTGCAATTGCAGAATTGAGGTTTTACCATATGCTGAACACAGTTCAATAAATACAAGTTGAATGGCTTTAGAGGTTTCCCAGAAATCTCTTAAGAGTTCTGCAAATTCCTCCCCCAACTGCAACAGGTTCCTAAGCACAAAGTAAAGGGGAGAATGATACCTAGACTACATTAATAAGATTGTTCCAGTGTTACCGTTGAACACGAACAGGATCGAGATCCATATGGAAGGAGCGAGGATACAAATGCAGGTAAAATCTCCTTGCATTTGTCTAAAAGAGATGTATTGCAACACTCCTGTGGAGAGTGTTTACACCATCCACAAAAAAGGATTAACTTACTTACAAGAGAGCTGTTAAAGGGTTAATAGCTTTACTTTTCTTGTTCTTCTTCTTTTCCCTTTTCACATTTCTTCTACAGGGTCAGTATTTATAAGTGTTTGAGCAATGTTAGTGGTAAGTGTTGGCCAGATGCCCTTCCAAATGCCCCCCCCCCCCCCCCCAACCAAGATAGAATTGGTGTACCCCACCTATCACCTGCATCTAAATTTATGTTCAAGTGTAAGAATGTTTGCTAAAAGTTTGCATAGCATGTAGCTGAGGCAGAATGTGCGTACCAGACCAGCATTTACCTCGTTGGATGTGGGAAACAGTCTAAAAACCACATCCTGTCTGGCCTACTCAGCAGCCCTCATCATTAATCCACAAGTCAGATTAAATCTGGATCAAGCTCACCACCTCACATCCCAGAAGGGCTGCTTTAATATGCTCAGCTACCTGGTTAGGTAATACCTTTATTAATAAAGTGATGAACATCATGTCTTACTTGTTCTCCTCATCACAGATTTGCAAACAATTTCACTCGTTATACATGTTTATGAGAAGGTAACAGTATGCTCACTGTAGCTTCCTATAAGTTGTTCTGTGGATTGGCCCTATGAAAGTATGTGTCCTCTTCCCTTTTTGTCATCAGCAGGTCATATCAGACTTATGTTTATTTTCATACAACAGGGTGATTATAATTAAAGTTCCAGGTTCAAAATGCCATAAAAAAAGAATAGCTACTCAGAACGATGTCAAATTTGAATGGAATATAATCAAAGAAATGGGAAATTGTTGTGACTCACTGATCTTTCAAAGTGCCACCGCGCAGTTACGCGCGTCCTCTACATGTGGTGCTGTCTGGCAACCATGCAGCAGCAGCGCCACCTAAGCGGCCAACCAGCCAGCGACCGCTAGATTTGGACTCAGTTATGATTTGACTGTTAAAGTTTACACACGTGTTACTCTGTTTACTTGATCTGTGACTTTCATGTATTGCGTCTTCCTTGAAATATATTTGTTCAACTTGAAGTTATTACAATTGGTGATGAGGTAGCGATTTTTCTTTTCCATCATTGATCCACATGTTTCCATGGCTACTTTAGAGCAACTATTGCTAGGTCTTACAGAACAGCAAACGCTTCTCACAAATGCGATTCGTGATTTCGTCGCGGCATCAAATGCGGTGCGTCTCTCGCCGTTGTCTCTACCTACTTTTCCTCCTTACGACGAGACGGCGGCAGACTGGTCTGATTACGAAAAACGTCTTTGACAGCACTTCTTGGCATTTCATGTCGCGGACAAACAAACTTGTAAGTATCTGTTCGTTTAATGGATTTCACTTAAAATGTATCGGTTGTTGTCACAATCGGCTCCTTTGAAAGATCCTGCGTCTTTGTCCTTTGCTGAAATGTGCTCACTTCTGTCCGCCTATTTTCAAAAGCATACGCATGTGGTAGCCTCTCGTGTTGCCTTTTATCGTTGTCAAAAACTACCAAATCAATCCTATCGCACTTGGGTTGCTGAACTTCACGGCCTCAGTAGAAAGTGTCAATTTGTTACTGAATTTCACAAAGAGTCCTACGCCGATTCCATGGCACGGGATGCTATTATCCGATCGGCGCCCAACATAGAAGTTTGGCAACGTGCCTTCAGTTGGCAAATCCGACTCTAGATGAAGTCCTATCCATCGCTCAGTCTTTTGAAATTCCTCGCATTGCTGGAGTGCAAATAGAGGCCTGGGGTGACGTCGGGGGAATACAACCTCTGTGCACTGTTGACGAAGCGTGTGGCGTGTCCCCGCCGGCCGACGTGGCCGCAGTACGCTCCCAAGCGCAGCCTCGGCCTAGCCGTAAACAAACCTCTAAGAAACTACAGCAAAACCCACGGCAACTTCCTTCATGTCCATGGTGTTTTACGAAACATTCACGAGAAGATTGTCCACAATGTTGGGCCGTGTGTCACAAATGCAAAAAAAAGGGGTCATGTGTCATCCGTTTGCAAATGCGACCTCATATATTATGTTCATGAACATGACACTGATTCTGATTCTGTGTTGTCTGTCAATTATACTTCTTCCCCTTCAGGGAAGTTATTCCTCACTGTCCAAATACTTGGTCAAGATGTTCGCATGCAGGTGGATACTGGTTCTGCTGCCACTATCATCAATTCTCAGACGTATCTTCAGTTGGGTTCTCCAATCCTGTCACCTGTCACTAAGCAATTACGGACTTACAATAAACAGAAGATTTCTCTCTTGGGACAATTTGATGCTGAGGTATCTTACAAATCTGTCGTTCGCACTGTTCCCATATTTGTGGTCGACCACAGTAACACGGAGAATCTTTTTGGTTTCGATGCCTTTCGTGTTTTTGGGTTCTCCATAGATGACTCTGTCAATATCGTCTCTGATGCTATTCCTTATTCTCAACTGGATTCCTTGTTGACGACATTGTCGTCCCTTTTTTGTCCCGGGTTAGGCCATGGAAACGACTTTGAAGCTCATATCACGCTCAAACCCACTGCTCGGCCCAAGTTTTTTCGGGCTTGACCCATTCCTGTGGCCCTTTGTGATCAGGTCAAACGGGAGCTGGATTGTCTCACTGCTTCAGGGGTCTTGCTTCCTGTCACTTCCAGTGAGTGGTCCTCTCCTGTCATTTTTGTTGCTAAGCCAAATGGTGATATTCGTCTCTGTGGCGATTTCAAAGCCACTGTAAATGCTCAATGCCTTATCGACACTTACCCTATGCCTCGACCTGAAGAATTGTTCACTAAACTTGCTGGAGGCCAGTATTTTTCTAAACTTGACCTGTCAGAAGCTTATCATCAACTTCCTCTTGACGCTGCTTCCCGGCAGTTTCTGGTCCTTAACACGCCTTTCGGCCTCTATCAATACCAACGATTGCCATTCGGGGTTGCCAGCACCCCTGCTATCTTTCAGCAATTCTTGGAACAATTATTGCTCACTGTCCCTGGGTGTATAAATTACCAGGACGACATTGTTGTCACTGGCTCCACCACTGACGAACATCTTCAAAATCTCCGTACACTTTTTCATGTCTTAGAGACAGCCGGTCTTAAGTGTAATCTTCAGAAATCAAAATTTTTTCTGGCATTTATCATGTACTTGGGGTTTCAACTCTCTCGGGATGGTATTCATCCGCTTCAGCAAACTGTCAATGCGATCGATGCTCATCCTTGCCCTACATCTGTTAAGGAACTGCAGGCCTTCTTGGGGAAAATAGCATACTATCACAGGTTTTCACCATCTGCTGCTTCGGTGGCTCAGCCGTTGCATCACCTGTTGCATCTTTCAAAGTGCCGCCACGCAGTTACGCACGTCCTCTACATGCGGCGCTGTCTGCCAGCCATGCAGCAGCAGCGCCACCTAAGCAGCCAACCAGCCAGCAACCGCTAGATTTGGACTCAGTTATGATTTGACTGTTAAAGTGTACACACGTCTTACTCTGTTTACTTGATCTGTGACTTTCATGTATTGCGTCTTCCTTGAAATATATTTGTTCAACTTGAAGTTATTACAGAAATGTGATGGAAACAATAAAAATTTATGAAAATTTTCCCACTATATGGTGCTGAAAATGTCATAACGTAAATGGATTCAGCTACAAATTACAGAAGAATTGCAATATGATAGCTATGGTGTGAGTTCCACATTAAACCAACTGTACTGTGCAGTGTGACATTTGACAGTAAAACAGTGGAAGTGGTCAAAAGACAGCTGTCATATTTTTTCCTTCATTGTCGTATCTGATTTATTTACTTCATTAACAAAATCAAATGAATTTTCCTAATTTTTTTCTCCTCTTTGCAGTCATGTATTAGGATTTGCAGAATACTTATATATTTTTCAACATTTCATTCAATATACCTAGAATGGCGGAAGGGGTCAATTCGAACCCACTGTAATTTCCTTTTTTAATGTATGTAGATCATCCAACAATGGAGTGGCAACAGTCAGCAGTCATGCAGCGCATTTGCTTCTCAGTGTTGCAATTTGGCACATGGAAATTCCAGTCAACCATAATTTATATCTTTTTTGTCCACAAAGCACGTTTTCGAACATGTGTCATCAGCGTAGACTTTCTGATGAACATCTCTTATTTATTTATTTCTTACTTCATTGATCCAACTGTGACAAACTCATGAGGGTATAGAGTGTGTCAGTAAACAATATATACATAGGTAGTATTAAAGCAGTCAATCATACTAAAGTAATATTCCATGTTTGCATTACACATATGTGGTTAGAATGACAGATTACAGCAAACATTAGACAGAGTAAGTGGAAAACAAAGAAAATTATGAAGTTGAATTGGAAATTGACTTCACTGACGAAGATGATAATTATGTACATGACACAAGTTTGGATGAAGACACTGTGAATAAGGAGTGATTAGCAGAAGAGGATTCATATGCTGATCTATGTCAATCATCACTTCTTTTATTACAGCAGGCACAGCTGTACATGTCTGCAAAGATAACTGCTAGCAATGGAACCATGTGAGGGGTCGTGTTATAACTTCAAGTTGAACAAATATATTACAAGGACGACGCAATACATGAAAGTCACAGATCAAGTAAACAGAGTAAGACGTGTGTCACTTTAACAGTCAAATCATAAACTGAGTCCGAGTCTAGTGGCCGCTGGCTGGCTGGCCACTTAGGTGGCACTGCTGCTGCATGGCTGACATACAGCACCGTGTGTAGAGGAGGTGCGTAACTGCACAGTGGCACTTTGAAAGATCGGCGAGTCACAACACTTTCCCCCCCCCCTTTGAAGTTTTTGCACAGGTCTTGATGGAGGTGGCCCATAGATTGCTAACGTACATAGGTGTTGTTTGACTGGCCGTAAATTCTTGAGGAGGAGGCTTCCCGTACGGACGGAAGTGTCCCCGATGATAACGGGTCGAGATGACAGGAGACGTGGGGGTCGAATCTGCTGGGGCCCCGTGCACCAATCTGCCCATTGCGGCAAGTCCGGTTGTTATAACAGGAGACATGGGTGATGCGTCCGCGTCCGTGGAAGAAGGAGGCGAGTAGTGTTGCTCCGACAGATGATGGTCATCTGGTTCCTGCATGGGCATGTCTCCTGTTGGCGTCAGTTCTTGTGCTGGCACCGATATGATGGTGAGAGGACTGCGTTGTGAGCAATGAGAGATTCCAGGATCCCGAGCATCAGGTAGAGCTGATGGTGGTGTAGTGGCATCCGGAACAGGCGTCGTCGGCACACGAGGCTGAAGCTGGTCTGAATGACGCACTGCAACACCCGTGTCCGTCTGGAGTTCATACAGGCGTTGGCCACGGTGTCGTAAGATGCGGCCAGGACTCCATTTTTGCCGCTTGCCATATCCCCATACCCATACAAGGTAGCTGGCGGTGAACCAGTCAAGCAAAGGCACCCGCAGACGTGAAGTGGAAGACCGCAGAATATGAAGTAGCGTGCAGGGCTGTCGGCCGTGTAAGAGCGCAGCCGGGCTGTCGTCGCCCATGGGGGTGAAACGGTAAGAAGCCAGAAATTGGAGAAGGGCATCATCAGCAGCAGAAGAAGTCAGGAGTTTCCTCATCTGAGCTTTAAATGTGCGAACAGTCGTTCAGCCTCACTGTTTGACTGTGGATGGAACGGAGGGGCCGTGACATGCATGACGCCATGACGGGCACAAAAATCCGAAAAATCGGAAGAGGCAAATTGTGGACCATTATCAGTGACAAGAGTAGAGGGAAGGCCTTCCAAAGAGAAAATGTGAGCTAGGGCATTGGTGGTTGCTGCGGTGGTAGGCGACGTGCAACAGACAATGAAAGGAAAGTTAGAGTAGTTGTACCTAAAAAAGGTCCCGTGAAGTCAGCATGAATACGCTCCCAGGGCTTCTCAGGTGAAGGCCACAGTGACAAAGATGACTTCAGGGTGGTGGCCTGTGACTCACAAGGGCCGCAGGCAGCGACCATGTGTGCAATTTCAGAGTCGATGCTGGGCCAGTACACATGACGGCGCGCCAGAAATTTTCTGTGAGAGACACCCCAGTGCCCTTGGTGAAGGAGGCGCAAGACCAAAGCACGCAAAGACGCAGGTACCACAACACACGGAGAAGCATTTTCGGTGGAAAGGAGGATAACACCATCCCTAGCAGTGAGGCGGTAACGCAAAGTGTAGTAGTTCCGCAAGATCAGAAGTCTTAGCGGATGGACGATCTGGCCAACCCTTCTGAATACAGCGTAAAACCCGGGAGAGGGTAAGGTCAGAACCCGTAGCAGCCACCAGCCGGTCCCCAGTGATGGGGAATCCGTCCACAACCCGCTGCTTGGCAACATCCAGGTGGAAACACAAAAGTTTGTCCCTATCAAATGCCAGATAAGGACCCATGGGAAGGCGAGACAGTGCATCAGCATTCGCATGTTGAGCCGTCGACCGGAAATGAATCTCATAATTACAACGAGACAAGTAAAGAGCCTAACGCTGGAGGTGGTGTGCAGCCTTGTCGGGAAGTGATGTTGATGGATGAAACAAGGAAACAAGTGGTTTGTGATCCGTAACAAGATGAAATTTGGATCCATAGAGAAAAACACCAAACTTATGAAGAGCATAAATAATGGCCAAAGCTTCTTTTTCAATTTGAGAATACTTTTGTTGGGCATCCGTGAGCATTTTGGAGGCATAAGCAATGGGTTGTTCAGAACCGTCAGAAAAACAGTGCGCAAGGACTGCACCAACCCCGTATTGAGAGGCGTCCGTGGCAAGAACAAGACGTTGGCCAGGTCGATAAGCAGCCAGGCATGAGGCCTGTTTCAGCATAGTCTTCAATTTCTGGAAAGCCACATCGCATGGCGAGGACCAGTGAAAAGGCATGTTTTTATGCAACAGGCAATGCAATGGCTGAGCCACCGAAGCAGCAGACGGTGAAAACCTGTGATAGTATGCTATTTTTCCTAAGAAGGCCTGCAGTTCCTTAACAGATGTAGGGCGAGGAAGGGCATCGATCGCAGCGACAGTTTGCTGAAGTGGATGAATACCATCCCGAGAGAGTTGAAACGCCAAGTACGTGATAGATGCAGAAAAATTTTGATTTCTGAAGATTACACTTAAGACCGGCTGTCTCTAAGACATGAAAAAGTGTGCGGAGATTTTGAAGATGTTCATCAGTGGTGGAGCCAGTGACAACAATGTCGTCCTGGTAATTTATACACCCAAGGACAGTGAACAATAATTGTTCCAAGAATCGCTGAAAGAAAGCAGGGGCGCTGGCAACCCCGAATGGCAATCGTTGGTATTGGTAGAGGCCGAAAGGCGTGTTAAGGACCAGAAACTGCCGGAAAGCAGCGACGAGAGGAAGTTGATGATAAGCTTCTGACAGGTCAAGTTTAGAAAAATACTGGCCTCCAGGAAGTTTAGTGAACAATTCTTCAGGTCGAAGCATAGGGTAAGTGTCGATAAGGCATTGAGCATTTACAGTGGCTTTGAAATTGCCACAGAGACGAAAGTACCAGTTACTGTGAAACTACATTACTTTTTACCAACAGTAGGAAGCGCAGTTTTTTGCTTCATTCAGAAATTGTTCCCTAATGCCACTCTGAGTAAACTTTCCTATGATCAGGTTGTAGATTCTCTAAGTATTATGACCAACAAGTGAATGTAGTGGCAGCTAGGTACCATTCTTTCATTACAAGAAAAGGTCAGAAAAAACTTATCGTCAGTGTGTAACAGATTTGATGGGTATGACGAAGAAATGCAAATTCAAATGTGCTTGTGGTGCTTTATATTCTGATGTTATGTTATGTGATGCGATCGTGTACAATGTAACTGATGTCAGACTTAGAGAACAGATTTTGAAACACTCATATCCATCATTTTAACACATGCAAATACAAGATGAGTATGATTCAGGTACCGTGTTCGCCGATAAATTTGAGCAGCCAGGTTGAGTCGTCCCTTGCTCATGACTGGCTCTTTAGGCAGAAACAGTTCATGTGCACCATGCCATGTAAACAGCTCTCTAAACAGGTTAATAGATCCCCTGTGGGTCTTGGGGTGAGAATAGGCCCGAGGTATTTCTACCTGTCGTAAGAAGTGACTAAAAGGAGTCTCACACTTTTCGGCCCTATGAGTTGAGGTCCCTTTCTATAGTTTGACCAGCCACTTTCAAAATTCTACAAAGTGCAGGCCATATGGGGAATGATGCCTTATGTGGTGCATGAGTTATCCATAGTGCCCTTAGATTCGATCTCCTGAATCTCTTGTCATGGCTTGGCATCTCCACCAGCGATTCAACTATTTGGGTGTGGACACTTTCCGGAGTATGTCATCTTCTTCCATTGTCTCCTGTCCTCTTTCACCCTGTAACAATATTGGATTTCTCTGCACCCAATATCCAGCATGGTAGCCAGTCCATTGTGGTGGGGCTGTCATTTACCCATTTGGTGGTAGCCTTCTGACAACAGAGGGATCACACTGCTGATGCCTGAGCTGTAAACTCCCTATGTATGCTGAGGAGTAGATGCCTGCCTTCCTGGGGCATCAGGACTCCCGGCAATGGCCATCATGCCAGTTGGCCTTTGCTGTGGCTGGGTGGTGCCTGTGGGGAGAGCCCCTGATCAGAGTGGGTGGCATCAGGGTGGATGACCCCCAGTGAAGTGGACTAAGTCATTTCTTGCTGGTGACCGTATGGCCCCAGTAGTCTCTGAGAAGGGCAGGATCGAGTACAGTGCCAACAGGTATCACCCTAAACCATTTCCCTCCCTCACTATATCATGGGAAGAATGTAGGGCTACAGAACGGACAGAGCCATATTCGCCTCGGTTTTTAGTCTGGAGCAGAACTGATGGGGACTCCTTTCTACCTATGAAGCCTCAATTTTTCATTGAACACCTTGAGGAGCATCCCCACCCCAATCCCGAGTATTACTCGCCTGTGACATGCTGGGTGATATTCCTGTTTCCATCACTTCCCATAAAAGCCTCAACATGGTCCACGGGATCATTTTCCATTGCGATCTCCTCTTGCAGTCTGACAATGAGTCCACATCAATTTAGAGTGGTGGGGTGTTCATTTCACCTGGCGCATTTACAGGGGATCCAAAGACAACAGGGTTGCTACCGGTGCCTTCATCTTGGCCTTTGAGGGTGATTCATTGCATGAAAAGGTCAAGTTGATGGTTTACTGCTGTGATGTTAAGCCATATGCCCCTCCCCCTGTGCAGTGCTTTAAGTGCTGGAAGTTCAGGCACATGTCTTCCCGCTGCACTTCCAGTGCCACATGTCGAGACTGCGGATGTCCACTGCACCCACGTACTCCATGTGCGCCTCCTCCCACTTTCATCAACTGTGGAGAGCACCACTCTCCCTGCTCACCAGACTGACCAGTACTCCAAAAGGGCTGGAAAATTATGGAGTACAAGACCCTGGACCGGTTGACTTACACAGAGAATTAACGTAAATTTGAAAGATTACACCCCATTCAGCTGATGTCAACATATGCTGCAGCTACATCACCATTGCTATCCCAAGTGCCAGTGGTTCCTCACTCTGTGCCACGAACAGTGGGCCCTCTAAGCCACCAGAATACATCTGCCCCCTTTGTGGTAGGAGGCAAATCTTCCTCCATTGCTCCCAAAGCACCTACTTCGGGATCAAGGCCCCCCTGAACGCAGGGGATATTGGTCTCTTCCCCCCTGCCAGAGAAGCAACAGCCTCCTTCGGCCCCTCTTGTGTTGTGCAGAAGGGGTCCCTTGGGGCCCTCTCTCCCAAGGTCTCCAATTGTGCCACGACGGACACTCGCCAGTGGCTCAAGGAGCCAAAAGCTGCTGAATGAAGAGCTTCATGGTCTTCCTCCGTGCCTAAAGCTGCTTTGGAGACAGCTTTCCAGCAAACTCCTAAAGGGAAGTGAGACAGCAAGCAAACTAAGAAGAAGTTTGCTAAGAAACAGGACTCTCTGGTGGCCGCAGCACCACCACTCCCTACCAATTCTGCATCTGAGGGTGCAGTGGAGATCTTAGCATCCCCTGTGGACCTGGATCTCACTGACACCTCATCCACCATCACAATGGCTACAAATACACAATTGGTGGCAGTAGGTGACCCTGAGACATAACCTGCCTCCTTGCACTCTTCATGCCTTCCCAGCCTGACTATAAAATCATCTTTCATTGGAATTGCAGCGGTTTCTTCCACCACCTGGCTGAGCTACAGCAACTCTTAAGCTTTACATCTGCTTTCTGCAATGCCCCCCAGGAAATCTGGTCCCCAGCATTACAAGAACCATAGCGACTATAACAGAGTGTCAGGTGGAGTTCGTGTCTATGTCCTGAACTCAATATGCAGTGAACTTGTGCCACTTCAAATCCTTCCTGAAGCTGTGGCTGTCAGGATAAGGATGACGCAGGAAATGACTGTCTGAGACGTATACCTTCCTCCATATGGTGCAGTACCCCTAAATGCATTGGCTGCACTGATTCATCAAGTCCCTAAGCCTTTCCTACTTTTGGGAGATTTTAACACTCATAACCCCTTGTGGGGTGGCACTGTGCTTGCTGGTCAAGGCAGAGATGTCGAAAATTTACTGTCACAACTCGACCTCTGCCTTTTAAATACAGGTGCCCCCACACATTTCAGTGTGGCACATGGCACATATTCGGCCGTTGATCTCTCGGTTTGCAGTCCTGGCCTTCTCCCATCTATCCACTGGAGAGCACATGACGAGCTGTGTTGTAGTGACCACTTCCCCATCTTCCTGTCACTGCTCCAGCGTCAGGCCCACAGATGACTGCACAGATGGCCTTTAAACAAGGCAGACTGGGATGCTTTCACCTGTGCTGTCACCGCTGAATCTCCCCCACATGGTAACATCAATGTGGTGGTTGAGCAGGTAACTACAATGATCATTTCTGCGGCGGAAAACGTGATCCCTCGTTCTTCAGGGTGCCCCCGGCAAAAGACAGTCCATTGGTGGTCACCGGAAGTCGCTGAGGCAATTAAGGAGCATCAGAGAGCTCTACAGAGGCATAAGCGACACCATTCCCTGGAGCACATCATAGACTTTAAACAGCTTCGGTCCCACATTTGTCAGCTTATCAAAAGACAGAAACAGGAGTGTCACCTTCCCAAGTCTGGGAAAAGATCAAACGAGTTTTTGGGTACCAGACCCAAACAGGTGTTCCCAGTGTCAACATAACTGGCATGTTATCTACCAACATAAACGCGATTGCTGAGCACTTTGCTGAGCGCTGTGCTCGTGCCTCTGCGTTGGAGAATTACACCCTCCCCCCTCCCCAGCCTTTTGCACTCTCAAACTATGGATGGAAGGGAAAGTCCTCTTGTTCACTACACGCCACAGTGAACCCAATAATGCCCCATTTACAGAGTGGGAGCTCCTCAGTGCCCTTGCACATTCCCCTGACACAGTTCCTGGGCCAGATCAGATCCACAGTCAGGTGATTAAATATCTCTCATCTGACTACAAGCAACATCTTGTGATCTTCAACTGGATCTGGTGCGATGGCATCTTTCCCTTGCACTGACGGGAGAGCACCATAATACCAGTCCCCGAACCCGGCCAAAACCTGCTTGATTTGGACTGCTATCAGCCCATCAGCCTCACCAATGTTCTTTGTAAGCTGTTGGAATGTATGGTGTGTCGATGGTTGGTTTGGGTCCTGGAGTCACGTGGCCTACTGGCTTCATGCCAGGGCTGTTTCCGCCTGGGTCGCTGTACCACTGATAATCTTGTGTCCCTCGAGTCCGCCATCCGAACAGCCTTCCCCAGACGCCAGTACCTTGTTACCGTCATTTTTGATTTACGAAAAGCATATGACACCACCTGGCGACATCATATCCTTGCCACATTATGCGAGTGGTGTCTCCGGTGCCCGCTTCCGTTTTTTATCCAGAATTTCCTGTCGCTTCGTACTTTCCGTGTCCAAGTTGGCGCCTCCCATAGTCCCCCCCCCCCCCCCCCCCCCATATCCTGGAGAATGGGGTCCTGCAGGTCTCTGTATTGAGTATATCTCTATTTTTAGTGGCCATTAACAGTCTAGCAGCAGCTGTAGGGCCATCCGTCTCACCCCCCCCCCCCCTCCCCCCCCCGGTATGCAGACGACTTCTGCATTTCGTACTGCTCCATCTGGTACTGGTGTTGCTGAGAGGTGCCTACAGGGACCCATCTACAAGGCACAGTCATGGACTCTAGCCCATGGCTTCCAGTTTTCAGCCACAAAGTCATGTTTTATGCACTTCTGTCGGCATTGTACCTTTCATCCGGAACCAGAACTCTACCTTACTGATGATTCCCTCACTGTAGTGGAGACATATCAATTTTTAGGACTGGTTTTTGACGCCTAATTAACTGGGATTCCTCTCCTTCGCCAGCTTAAGCGGAAGTGCTGGCAGCACCTCCGCTGCCTGAGGAACACCAACTGCGGTGCAAACCACTGTATGCTGCTGCAGCTCTGAGAGCCCTTGTTCAATTCTGCCTTGACTATGGGAGTCTGGTTTATGATTTGGCGGCGCCCTCAGCATTGTGTATACTCGAGCCAGTGCACCACTGTGGCGTTCGACTAGTGGTGGGAGCTTTTAGGACGAGTCTGGTGACCAGCGTCCTGGCAGAGGCTGGTGTCCCTCTATTGCAGGTCAGGCATGCCCAACTGCTCGCCAGTTACGTTGCACACGTTTGTAGTTCTCCTGCTCAACCAAATTACCATCGCCTTTTCCCACAAATGGTGGTTCATCTCCCGCATCGGCAGCCCAGGTCAGGGCTTACAATTGCAGTTCGCGTCCAATCCCTTCTGTCTGAACTGGAGTCCTTGCCTTTACCACCTATACCCAAGATCCATTCACATACATCTCCATGGTTTACACCCAGGCCGCAGCTTTGCCTGGACCTTTCGCACGGCCCATAGGACTCAGTTCACCCCGCAGATCTCCGCTGTCATTTCCTCTCGATTCTTGACATGTACCGAGGCAATGAAGGGGTTTACACCGAAGGCTTGATGGCTGATGGTCACGTCGGCTTTGCATATGTCCATGGAGGACATATTCAACAGCATTCCTTGCCAAATGGCTGCAGTGTTTTCACTACAGAGCTGATGGCTATATCTCGTGTTCCTGAGCACATCTGTTCAGGCCCTGGGGAGTCATTTCTTCTGTGTACTGACCCCTTGAGCAGCCTACAAGCTATCGACCAGTGCTAACCTCATCATCCTCTGGCAGCAACCATGCAGGAGTCCATTTATGCCCTGGAACAGTCCGGTCGTTCAGTGGCGTTTGTGTGGACCCCAGGACATGTCGGAATCGCAGGCAATGAACTTGCTGACAGGCTGGCCAAACAGGCTACACGGAAACCACTTATGGAGATTGGCATTCCAATTACTGACCTGCGTTTGTTTTTGTGCCACCAGGTTTTCCGGCTTTGGGAGACGGAATGGCATAGTCTTAGTAACCACATCAAACTGTGTGTCATTAAGGAGACTACGAATGTGTGGCAGTCCTCCATGCGGGCCTATCACAGGGACTCTGTGGTTCTATGCTGGCTCCACATGGGCCATGCTTGTGCACAACTACCTCCTGCACCGTGAAGGCCTGCCTCAGTGTCAGTGCGGCACCCGGTTGACAGTGGCCCATATTCTGGTGCACTGTTCCACTTTGACTGCCCTGTGACGAAATCTTCGGTTACCGGACTCGTTGCCACTTATTTTATCTGACAATGCCTTATCGGGTGATTTAATTATACTTTTTATACCTGAGGGTGGGTTTTATCATTTGATCTAAGTTTTAGCGCATGTCCTTTGTCCCTCTGTGTCCTCCACCCTAGTGCTCTTAGGGTGGAGGTTTTAATGTGCTGCAGAGTGGCTGGCATCTTGTAATCTGCTTTGTCGTTTTAATATCTTCTACCTATTTATTGTGTTTCTGTGGTTTTCTTGTCCCCTTTTGTCCATTTAAGTGTTTGTCGCCCTTTGTTCATCCTTGTGGTTTTCCCTTTCTCTTCGTTTTGTGTTGTCAGTCTCGCTTGTTTTATTCTCATTCTTGTGGCATTGTTTTATTTGGAACAAGGGATCAATGACCTAGCAGTTTCGTCCTTCCCCTCTCTTTTAAACTAACCAACCAACCTGGCAAATAGAATTAAGTCATACCTTTGGTGCTATTCGTGGCACAAATGCCAAGACTGCCCACCCAGACAAGCACAGTGTTGCACTTGGAGCAAGGAAGGTCACGTACAATCCGTATGTTTGCAACGGAACAAACAAAAGAATTCTGCCCACTCACGTAATCAATGCAGTGTATTCAAAGCCTGCTGCAGTCATTAGCAAAACTAGCAAGCAAACACTTTCTTCAGTGCTATGCCAGTCCAACAAACTTTTTGTTCAATTGCATATAAGTGGGAAGCATGTGAAATTTCAGTTGGACATGAGTGCCTCTGTTGCATTGCTGAATCGTGACACATATGAACTGTTAGGCTCCCCACACCTTTCTAAAAGTAGCACACACCTCACAGCTTATAACAGACAAGTCATCCCTGTTCTCAGAAAATGTACTTTGCCTGCCATGTATCACTTGTGTACGCAAACTATGACTTTCATGTGCTACAATCATGCGATTGTGAGAACATATTTGGCCTTGATTTATTTTATTTTTTTGGTGTTAACATTCAGGAAACACTGTTGTCAATGACTGCATTCAGTGCCAAAGACAGTGTAGGTACCTTGCTGGAGAAATTCCCTGAACTTTTTCTGAAGCTTTATTCAAGGCTAACAATTTTGTTATTTTATTGCACATATTACTATGAAAGACAATGCTCAGCCGAAATTTTGCTGGGCAGAACTGTTCCCATTGCATTATGGGACAAAGTGTCCACTGAACTTAAAGAATTGCAAGATAGTGGAGCTATTGCGCCCATACAAGCTAGTCAATGGGCAAGTCCACTGGTTTTGCTCCCCAAACCTTCAGCTCACATTCGCTTCTGTGTTGACTTTAAATCTACAGTCATCCTACAAACCGTGATTGATAATTATCCATTGCCACCCCAGAGGATCTCACGAATGGATTAGGCACTGGTCATTACTTTTCAAAAATTGATTTGTGCGATGCCTATCTTCAAATACTAGTAGACGAAGCATCTCAAAACATGTGTCGTGAACATTCATTTGGGCTTGTTTAAATATTTGCATTTGCCTTTTGGCAGTGCTTCTGCACCCACCATTTTCCAACAGTATTTGGAACAGCTGACTGCTCAAGTACCAAACTGTTCAAACTATTTGGATGATACTGTTGTAGCAGGTCATACACCTGAAGAACACACTGAAAATTTGTGTAGTTTGTTTCGTGTGTTATCTGATGCAGGACTAGAATGTACACTGGACAAGTGTGACAATTTTAAACCTGAGTTGCTGTATATTGGTCATGTCATAAACAGTCAAGGTGTACATCCTCTTTAGTCACATTTGTTAGCCATACAGGACCTGCCAGTTCCTCACAACGTCACAGAATTGCAGTCAGTCTTAGGGAAAATGAACTATTATGTTCAGTTCATATCAAATGCTACACAAATCGCAGCTCCATTGCATCAATTTCATCATAAGAACATCCCCTTTGTTTGGATAGATGAGCGCCAAGAAACTTTTAAAAAATATAAAGATGTATTTCTCAGTGATCACTGCTTGGTACACTTTTATCTTGACCTACCTGTTGTGTTGCAAGTTGACGCTTCCGCTTATGGAAATGGTGCAGTGCTATGGAAATGGTGCAGTGCTTTTGCACAGATTTGGTGATAAAGACAGGCATATTGCTTTTGCATCAAAAGTGCTGTCCAGATCTCAGTGTAACTATTCACAAATAGAGAAAGATTGGCTATTGTGTATGGTGTCACCAAATTCCACCACTATTTGTATGGCAGAAAATTCTACTTAGTAAATGGATCACATGCCACTGCAGTCCTCGTTTTATCCAATGAAGCTGGTTCCTGTACAAACTGTCCAAAAATTGTAAAGATGGCCTTTGTTGTTGTCTCAATAACAATATGAGAGAGTGTATCGTCCAACAGCTCAACATGGTAATGCAAATGCACTTTCACGTCTTCTGATTGACCCTGATACAGACTTTGATGCTTCTGCTGCATCTTGTTGTCACATCAATGCTCACAATTCTGAATTGCTTCAGTCATTTCCTCTGAATTATAGGAAAATTCCTCAGGCCATGGAAGCTCATTCAAATTTGAACATTTTGCTAAAATACACTCCTGGAAATTGAAATAAGAACACCGTGAATTCATTGTCCCAGGAAGGGGAAACTTTATTGACACATTCCTGGGGTCAGATACATCACATGATCACACTGACAGAACCACAGGCACATAGACACAGGCAACAGAGCATGCACAATGTCGGCACTAGTACAGTGTATATCCACCTTTCGTGGCAATGCAGGCTGCTATTCTCCCATGGAGACGATCGTAGAGATGCTGGATGTAGTCCTGTGGAACGGCTTGTCATGCCATTTCCACCTGGTGCCTCAGTTGGACCAGCGTTCATGCTGGACGTGCAGACCGCGTGAGACGACGCTTCATCCAGTCCCAAACATGCTCAATGGGGGACAGATCCGGAGATCTTGCTGGCCAGGGTAGTTGACTTACACCTTCTAGAGCACGTTGGGTGGCACGGGATACATGCGGACGTGCATTGTCCTGTTGGAACAGCAAGTTCCCTTGCCGGTCTAGGAATGGTAGAACGATGGGTTCGATGACGGTTTGGATGTACCGTGCACTATTCAGTGTCCCCTCGACGATCACCAGTGGTGTACGGCCAGTGTAGGAGATCGCTCCCCACACCATGATGCCGGGTGTTGGCCCTGTGTGCCTCGGTCGTATGCAGTCCTGATTGTGGCGCTCACCTGCACGGCGCCAAACACGCATACGACCATCATTGGCACCAAGGCAGAAGCGACTCTCATCGCTGAAGACGACACGTCTCCATTCGTCCCTCCATTCACGCCTGTCGCGACACCACTGGAGGCGGGCTGCATGATGTTGGGGCGTGAGCGGAAGATGGCCTAACGGTGTGCGGGACCGTAGCCCAGCTTCATGGAGACGGTTGCAAATGGTCCTCGCCGATACCCCACGAGCAACAGTGTCCCTAATTTGCTGGGAAGTGGCGGTGCGGTCCCCTACGGCACTGCGTAGGATCCTACGGTCTTGGCGTGCATCCGTGCGTCGCTGCGGTCCGGTCCCAGGTCGACGGGCACGTGCACCTTCCGCCGACCACTACATCTACATCTACATCTACATTGATACTCCGCAAGCCACCCAACGGTGTGTGGCGGAGGGCACTTTACGTGCCACTGTCATTACCTCCCTTTCCTGTTCCAGTCGCGTATGGTTCGCGGGAAGAACGACTGTCTGAAAGCCTCCGTGCGCGCTCTAATCTCTCTAATTTTACATTCGTGATCTCCTCGGGAAGTATAAGTAGGGGGAAGCAATATATTCGATACCTCATCCAGAAACGCACCCTCTCGAAACCTGGCGAGCAAGCTACACCGCGATGCAGAGCGCCTCTCTTGCAGAGTCTGCCACTTGAGTTTGCTAAACATCTCCGTAACGCTATCACGGTTACCAAATAACCCAGTGACGAAACGCGCCGCTCTTCTTTGGATCTTCTCTATCTCCTCCGTCAACCCGACCTGGTACGGATCCCACACTGATGAGCAATACTCAAGTATAGGTCGAACGAGTGTTTTGTAAGCCACCTCCTTTGTTGATGGACTACATTTTCTAAGCACTCTCCCAATGAATCTCAACCTGGTACCCGCCTTACCAACAATTAGTTTTATATGATCATTCCACTTCAAATCGTTCCGTACGCATACTCCCAGATATTTTACAGAAGTAACTGCTACCAGTGTTTGTTCCGCTATCATATAATCATACAATAAAGGATCCTTCTTTCTATGTATTCGCAATACATTACATTTGTCTATGTTAAGGGTCAGTTGCCACTCCCTGCACCAAGTGCCTATCCGCTGCAGATCTTCCTGTATTTCGCTACAATTTTCTAATGCAGCAACTTCTCTGTATACTACAGCATCATCCGCGAAAAGCCGCATGGAACTTCCGACACTATCTACTAAGTCATTTATATATATTGTGAAAAGCAATGGTCCCATAACACTCCCCTGTGGCACGCCAGAGGTTACTTTAACGTCTGTAGACGTCTCTCCATTGATAACATCATGCTGTGTTCTGTTTGCTAAAAACTCTTCAATCCAGCCACACAGCTGGTCTGATATTCCGTAGGCTCTTACTTTGTTTATCAGGCGACAGTGCGGAACTGTATCGAACGCCTTCCGGAAGTCAAGAAAAATAGCATCTACCTGGGAGCCTGTATCTAATATTTTCTGGGTCTCATGAACAAATAAGGCGAGTTGGGTCTCACACGATCGCTGTTTCCGGAATCCATGTTGATTCCTACATAGTAGATTCTGGGTTTCCAGAAATGACATGATACGCGAGCAAAAAACATGTTCTAAAATTCTACAAGAGATCGACGTAAGAGATATAGGTCTATAGTTTTGCGCATCTGCTCGACGACCCTTCTTGAAGACTGGGACTATCTGTGCTCTTTTCCAATCATTTGGAACCCTCCGTTCCTCTAGAGACTTGCGGTACACGGCTGTTAGAAGGGGGGCTAGTTCTTTCGCGTACTCTGTGTAGAATCGAATTGGTATCCCGTCAGGTCCAGTGGACTTTCCTCTATTGAGTGATTCCAGTTGCTTTTCTATTCCTTGGACACTTATTTCGATGTCAGCCATTTTTTCGTTTGTGCGAGGATTTAGAGAAGGAACTGCAGTGCGGTCTTCCTCTGTGAAACAGCTTTGGAAAAAGGTGTTTAGTATTTCAGCTTTACGCGAGTCATCCTCTGTTTCAATGCCATCATCATCCCGTAGTGTCTGGATATGCTGTTTCGAGCCACTTACTGATTTAACGTAAGACCAGAACTTCCTAGGATTTTCTGTCAAGTCGGTACATAGAATTTTACTTTCGAATTCAATGAACGCTTCACGCATAGCCCTCCTTACGCTAACTTTGACATCGTTTAGCTTCTGTTTGTCTGAGAGGTTTTGGCTGCGTTTAAACTTGGAGTGGAGCTCTCTTTGCTTTCGCAGTAGTTTCCTAACTTTGTTGTTGTACCACGGTGGGTTTTTCCCGTCCCTCACAGTTTTACTCGGCACGTACCTGTCTAAAACGCATTTTACGATTGCCTTGAACTTTTTCCATAAACATTCAACATTGTCAGTGTCGGAACAGAAATTTTCGTTTTGATCTGTTAGGTAGTCTGAAATCTGCCTTCTATTACTCTTGCTAAACAGATAAACCTTCCTCCCTTTTTTTATATTCCTATTAACTTCCATATTCAGGGATGCTGCAACGGCCTTATGATCACTGATTCCCTGCTCTGTACATACAGATTCGAAAAGTTCGGGTCTGTTTGTTATCAGTAGGTCCAATATGTTATCTCCACGAGTCGGTTCTCTGTTTAATTGCTCGAGGTAATTTTCGGATAGTGCACTCAGTATAATGTCACTCGATGCTCTGTCCCTACCACCCGTCCTAAACATCTGAGTGTCCCAGTCTATATCTGGTAAATTGAAATCTCCACCTAAGACTATAACATGCTGAGAAAATTTATGTGAAATGTATTCCAAATTTTCTCTCAGTTGTTCTGCCACTAATGCTGCTGAGTCGGGAGGTCGGTAAAAGGAGCCAATTATTAACCTAGTTCGGTTGTTTAGTGTAACCTCCACCCATAATAATTCACAGGAACTATCCACTTCTACTTCACTACAGGATAAACTACTACTAACAGCGATGAACACTCCACCACCGGTTGCATGCAATCTATCCTTTCTAAACACCGTCTGTACCTTTGTAAAAATTTCGGCAGAATTTATCTCTGGCTTAAGCCAGCTTTCTGTACCTATAACGATTTCAGCTTCGGTGCTTTCTATCAGCGCTTGAAGTTCCGGTACTTTACCAACGCAGCTTCGACAGTTGACAATTAGAATACCGATTGCTGCTTGTTCCCCGCATGTCCTGACTTTGCCCCGCACCCGTTGAGGCTGTTGCCCTTTCTGTACTTGCCCAAGGCCATCTAACCTAAAAAACCGCCCAGCCCACGCCACACAACCCCTGCTACCCGTGTAGCCGCTTGTTGCGTGTAGTGGACTCCTGACCTATCCAGCGGAACCCGAAACCCCACCACCCTATGGCGCAAGTCGAGGAATCTGCAGCCCACACGGTCGCAGAACCGTCTCAGCCTCTGATTCAGACCCTCCACTCGGCTCTGTACCAAAGGTCCGCAGTCAGTCCTGTCGACGATGCTGCAGATGGTGAGCTCTGCTTTCATCCCGCTAGCGAGACTGGCAGTCTTCACCAAATCAGATAGCCGCCGGAAGCCAGAGAGGATTTCCTCCGATCCATAGCGACACTCATCATTGGTGCCGACATGAGCGACCACCTGCAGATGGGTGCACCCTGTACCCTTCATGGCATCCGGAAGGACCCTTTCCACATCTGGAATGACTCCCCCCGGTACGCACACGGAGTGCACATTGGTTTTCTTCCCCTCTCTTGCTGCCATTTCCCTAAGGCGATGTCCCTGGCGACAACATCGATGTACTGTGGAGACCTCACGCCCCACGTGTTGAGCAATTCGGCGGTACGTCCACCCGGCCTCCCGCATGCCCACTATACGCCCTCGCTCAAAGTCCGTCAACTGCACATACGGTTCACGTCCACGCTGTCGCGGCATGCTACCAGTGTTAAAGACTGCGATGGAGCTCCGTATGCCACGGCAAACTGGCTGACACTGACGGCGGCGGTGCACAAATCCTGCGCAGCTAGCGCCATTCGACGGCCAACACCTCGGTTCCTGGTGTGTCCGCTGTGCCGTGCGTGTGATCATTGCTTGTACAGCCCTCTCGCAGTGTCCGGAGCAAGTATGGTGGGTCTGACACACCGGTGTCAATGTGTTCTTTTTTCCATTTCCAGGAGTGTATATTCGCACACCTTGGCCTGACTCATTGCAGTAGCGCGCTGATACTTTGCATGTCGGCATAGCCTCGCTATACAGAAAGGAGTGATTCTTGTTCAAAATGACAGTGGACAGTCACATGTGCTGATCCCCAAAGCTTTGCAAAAAGAAGTATTGCAGTTACTTCACCAAGGACACTGGGGGATTGTTTGTATGAAACAGTTAGTATGTCGACACTGCACTTGGCTGGGTATGGACACTCGAATAGAACAGATTATGTCACAGTGCCATGCATGTGTTGAAAATCAGTTTGCTCAGCCACAAATGTTTTCTGCTTGGCCTAAGTCACAATCATAATGGCAATGTGTGCACATAGACTTTGTGGGATCTTTTTGGAACACTCGTTGGTTGATTGGGTTGACTTTTATAGCAAGTTTCCTTTTGCTGTGCCAGTGAACTCAACGACGTCACATAGCACTTTTTAGGTGTTGTCCTCAATTGTTTCCTTTGAAAATTTGCCTAAACTCATAGTGTTGGACAATGGTTCTCAGTTCACATCAAATGAATTTGAATCATTCTGTGAATACAGAATGAATGGCATACAGCACCTAACTAGTGCACCATTCCATCCACAGTCGAACTGTGAAGTGGAACATTTTATCAGAATCAAAAGAAGGCTGGAAGTATCGCTTCGAACTGCATGATTTTGTGTTTTACGGGGTTTTTAGCAGCAGCAGATGGTGGGTGCAAGGCGAGATCCTTTGTCGAATTGGCCTATGCATGTATCTCATTTCAGGCCCAGACGGATTGCAGCACCGACATCACAATAAAATTCGCCACTGCCATGTGCATAGTTATCCTTCTGTATCTCTTCCCCCAGATTCACAGATCCCGAGGACAGTGTGGCCACAGCAGTTGCCAGAAGGTGTCATCACAACACCACAGGACAACCTCATCCAGATGGAGCCTTTGCCGCCTCTGCCTGCTCTCGTCCTACCAATGGAGCTGGACCCACAAATGCCGCAGTAGCCAACGCCTTCTACATTGTGGTATGGGCCTCAGGAGGTGGACATGTACCCTTCTGGATGTCTTCCGGGGGACATTTCCACCAGTGCACAGGCCAGATAGTGGGGTATGACTGGAAGTCTCACGTCCCCTGCAGCCACAGCTTCCAGTCCATTAGTGTGTCCACCCTGCTGCCTCCCCCACTGTTTTCGTGCTCCATATACAGTGACAGTCCATCACCTTGGTGGGGAGCAATGTAACGGCATAAAGTCAAGCACCAGCATGCTATTTGGGAATGATAGAAAAGAGGTGGCTGTGAGAAGACGTCAGCCAGTCGCACGCTGACTGACCCTTCTCCAGGATGACTACAAGACAACAGCAGGCCCTATGTGAAGAGGACATAAGTGCCGTGACTGACTGGTGATGCTCCAGTTGAATAGCCACTTCACGACCAGCAGCTGGATAGAAGTGTCAGTGCTCATTACTTTGCTTGTACACTCTATGTAACACAGACATGGGAACTGTTATACTGAAGAAATTGCTTATTTTGTATGTCACTCTTTGCTTGTGACACATCTGTGTAATTGTCAGATTTAAGTATTGTCTTTTAATTTTTTGTAATAAAACTCATTAATATGATTTGTTTGAACTGTTTTTCTAGTGAACTGAGTAGGATTCCTGGACTTCACATATTTGATGACAAACTTAGAGACATAATGAAATTTGCCAGTGATGGTACAGGTAACAGGACCTCCACAACCCATCTCCTCAGAAAAATACAGTCCTATGTAAACAATGCTATCAACCTGCACCATACTGTTCACTTTGCAGAATAAAGAGATGCCGGCTGATGTGGGAGCAGATTTTCCACTGACCATATTCTGCAGTTCTGTGTACTGACACGTCCTTAGAAGCGGAAATGGGCTTCATCTGTCCACAGAATGTTCCATAGTCATTCATTGTCCACTTCCATGCAAGTAAGAAATTCTAGAACAAACATTTGTCTTACTGCCAGGTCAGTATGAAACAACTCCTGAACATGAGTAATTTTGTATAGCAATGCAGGAAGTATCGAAGAATTTCATGCACCATGCTCAAAGGCATGTCCAGAGTTTGGGCAATTCCCTGTGCACTGCATATTTTCACACCACTTCTCGACCCCTCCTGCAATGTTGTGGCCACACCTTCTACTGATGTTGGATCAATTGTTTTCCTCCCTGTTGCAAACTGCAGTTCAAGCAAACCTATCTTTATGAATTTGGCAATCATATTCTCCACATCCTTGGCAGACATTGGACCTGCACCTTTTTTTCATACCCTTGAGTGCCTGAAGTTTCTGCAGAACTACTGGTGTATGGTCAGTCACAAAAGAGCTTTACCAGCAGCAAACGACCCTGCATTGAGAGTCATGCAGAGCATCTCAGATACGAACTGGGGAACAGCTGTATACCTCCCATCTTTTATTTTGCATATTCTGCTGCTTACTGTGACACACAGTGGTAAAATTTTCGTTCAGATTTTTTTTTCCATAACATTTCATCCTCCTTTAATAATATTCCGTTCAAATTTGACGTCTTTCCAAGCACTGGTCCTTTTTTTTTTTTTTCTACAACTTTTTGTACTTGGAAGTTTAATTATAATCACTCTGTATAACAGATGCCATATTACATTGACAATTTTTCTAATTTTTTCAGCATAATATAAAAGTATAAAAATGTAAATACATTTCTAAAAATACAAAAACATGTTCAAATATAATATACAGAGGATGGTCAGAAACAGTCTGAAAAGCTTGCAGGGTGTCCCAGGATAGGTTGTGCTGAGAAATAATTATTAAGGAAAAAATTCTGTGTGTTGCACTGTTTCCTAGTTAATTAGTATTGAAGTTAGCCAATCAGGCTGTTGCATGTGCAAATTCAAGTGGCCCACCAGAGATGGTGTCACAAAATATGTTCTTCATTTGGTTTCCCCAAACCAAACTAGAGAGCTTTACAAAAATTGGAAATGGGATGGTAGTAAGGATCGAACCCAAACCAAAGGCTGAGCAGTCACATTCACTATCAGCTGCACTCTGGGAACAACTGACACTAATTGTAACTGGTGGACTGCTTGAATTTTCATGCATGATGCCTTGATTGGCTAACCTCAGTGCTATTTAACTTTGAAGTGGCACAACATATCGAATTTTTTTCTTAACAATTATTTCTCAGCACAACCTGCACTAAAACACTATTACAAGCTTTTCAGACTGTTTCTAATCACCTTGTACAAGCCTTCATCATCAACTTGAACACTAGTGTCCTCTGGTTTTATGCTGGCCTCAGAAAAACTACAGTCTTGGCACATACTTTGTGGTTCATAACTTGCTTTTCTTTTTTGTTTTATCATCTGTATGCTGCATTGTTTTTGTGGAATTTGATAGAATTAAAGTACGATGTCCATGTGAAATGCGACCTCTTCAATTTCCTCATATTGGTGTTCCACTAATGTAGTATATTTCTGTTGTCTAAAGTTATCATATAAAGAAAACAACAATAAGTTACTAATAATGCTTTTGCTGATGTAGTTCCAATGCTACAGTTAGTTTTAGAAGCACATCTCTCTGCATATGTCCAAGGTGTCCTTTTGCATGATCACTGTGCAACTGTTTGGCCTGCATGTTTGCTGCAAATACAGCAATGGCGCTACTATATAATCTTTTCACTGGAATTGATAGTTCATGTCAATTTCAGTCTGAGCTACCTCATACACAGTTTTGCAAGCTTTCTTAGTTACTTTACTTGAATAATAAAACAATAATTTTCTTGTTAAAGTATAGACCAAAATATTAACACACATGGCACCAGCAAATTGAAATTCCTCCTACTTTAGTGGTAGGATTTATTGTTTGGGACTAGCTCTCCAGCAGTAGTAAGTACGTTATATTGTGCACAGCTTCTGTTGAATTGAATTGAATTGAATTTTATTTGATCCTGTAAGATTACATTGTGTACAGTAAATGTATGTGTAGTATAGGACATGTCAAAGTATTAACATTCTTTATCACTTATTTTTCTACACCTTTAGCTTACATTTTTACATCACTGATAATGAGTAACAATATATACAAATTTAATGGCATAAGTATTCTGCAACACTGTAAAACTCTTTTTCAATGAGATAGCCTTTAAATTTTTTTGGACAGTCATTATGAAGTACACTGTCTTGCAGGTAAATGGGCAGACTTCTTAGTAGTCTGATACCAGAGTACTGGGGTCCTTTTTCTAGCATTGCCAGTCGGTGGGGTATGCTCCGTACTTCATTCTTCCTTCTTGTATTGTGGGTGTGTACACTAGCATTTGTAATCCAGTCCTCACTACCTTTTGTGATGTACATTATTGTTTTGTATATATACAACGATGAAAAAGTTAAGATACCTAAATTCTTGAAACAGTTTCTGCACGTTTCAGAGGTCTTTCTTCTTAAAATGGTCCTAATTGCTTTTTTTTTTTTGTAATGTGAACACTCGTTTTGTCTCTTGTTTGTTTGAGTTTCCCCACACAGTCACTCCATACTGTAAGTATCGTTCGAAAAGTCCATGATACACTGTACACAGAAGGTTCTTGTCTGAATACTGTGATAGCTGCATCATTAAGAATATGACAGAGCTCAGTTTCTTACAGTCATTATTAATACGTTTTTTCCATTTCAGTTAATTATCCACAAGAATACCTAAGAATCTGCATTAATCAGCAAAATAACATTTGTTGTTTTTGCCTCCAGCTTTTCTCTTGTGTTTCCTGTGACCACATCCAGTATGTGGCTTCATATGTGGCAATTGTGTCTACATTACAATTCCTGTCCAGCAATGTCAACAGGGGGATACAGTTCAGTCCCAAGAGGGAAGAGTTTGGTAATGCACCAGCTCACCTATAACTGCCCAGCTTTCTGCTCGGTATCTTGTCCTGTACAGTAACTGTTTTAAATATATTTAGGGATTTCGAGAGCTCTTAAGCAGGTAAACATCAGAAGCCACCAGAGATTGTTGAATGGTCTTATAACGTTTTCCATTATAGAACTACATACAAGGGTTGGAACTTTAATGCTGGCAACTATTTATTTACAGCACGTACAAAATAGATACGTGTTTCAAAGTTTTACTGGCCTTCAAAGTCGTCACCAGCATTGTGCATAACCCATTGCCAATGATGTGGAAGTTGTAGGATACTCTTAGCAGTGCCAGTTGTGTTGACCGTTCGAGCGGCACGGTCTATTGCCCAACAAATTTGTAGCAGTTCTGAAGCAAATGCTGTGAAGTGTTTTCAGTTTAGAAATTGAGTTGAACTTATGAGGGCTTAAGTCAGGGGAGTGCAGTAGGTGGTATAGCACTTAGCAGCCCCATCAGTCAAAGAAATCAGTAACAGCTTGAACTGTACGTGCTTGAGCATTGTCCTGCAAAATGATGGTCAGGTCCTGCATCAAGTGTCATCACTTCTGTCTCTGTGCTGTTCATTTTTGGAACACAACCTTTGACCAGCTTACAGACAGAAGTAATGACACTTTCTGCGGGACCTGACCATCATTTTGCAGGACAGTGCTCAAGCATGTACAGTGCAAGTATGGCGAGAGTACTTAGTTGATATGACTATTTTCACATCTTTTGATTCATAACACGTTAAAAGTGCAAAATTATTTGCTATTGGCAGACTAGTGTTGTTATCATTACGATTAGCACGATGGAACTTTTTGGGCCTAATGAAGTTATCATTTTGTTCGGTTATGACAATTTCACTACACTGTTACTTTATCAGACTACAGCATAACTAATATACCATATTTTAATAAGGCAGTCACACTTTCCTCTCGGTATTCCTGTTGCAAACATAGAATATCATGAAAATTGCAGTGCACATTTCCACAGTCACGGATTATGTTTCTCTCTTCTAAGGTATTTAAACATTTGCAATAGATCCATTTTTGGGACCACAAACATAACTTGACATCACATTTCATCTTATTACTATGTTTCACACACACAAGGTTTAAAAAGTCATAGTTTTCTGCAAATCTGGTAATTAGTACGCTTACACACACGGTCATGCAGAAAGAAAAAAAGGATGGGTGCAACACAGGTTGGGCGGTAAGTATTAGAACAAAACACGATAAATTTTTTAGCAGAAAAGTAATGACTGTTATTTTTAAGGATATAGGGAAACAACCACTAACAAACATCCAGTTTATAAGAGAATTTAATGGATGTGCTATTATATCCTCAGTTTTTTTCTCTCGAAAATAGAGAGTCCATAAATGTCTTCTGATTTTGAGTAACTTAGTTTTGCTATTGCACTTTTATTATTGGTTACTTTTACCTCTTATCTTTTAGTGCCAGGAACTAAATCTTCAATATTTTGTAGGAAAAGAGTTTTCATGTTTTGAGTCATGGATGTTGTCATATTTACGATTGTGTTCAGCTGCAGCAGTGTTATTCATACTGCCAGCATGAACAAAGAATGTGTTGAAATCATCTGGTGTGATACCAGCATCACAGGAATTATTTTTGCTGATATCTTTACTTCTGCCCACATAAGTCCTGACAACAATTCAGGCTACTTTACATTTATTTTGCAACTTATTAATATAAACGTCATTAACATTGCACTTGCTTAATCTGACTGATTTCTGCCTTATATTTGTTCTTTAACTATATGTAGCTTGCTCTTTCTGCTCCACTATCCCTTGATTTGTCATAGGAAATTATTAACAAAGTTAATAGCTTACGTAGATAGGGTGTGAACCGGTAATGCACAGATGTGAGACCATATATCCTGTCAGTTCCCTTATTTTTTCTCACTACTTTAGGGCAATTAGTTTTAAATGTATCTGACAGTGCACTGACAGTTAATGTAAATGCATTTTCAATGTGAGTAGGCCTGCTTCCAAGCAGAATGCCATTCCAGTTTGTTGTCTTTAGCCAGGTTCTGGACTTAATTTCACTGGAATCAGATATAGACTTTTTAGTATTTAATTTAACTGAACACCTTTATGCACTGATATAATGTGTATTGAACAACCCTACTTGATAACTGATTTGTATCAACATTAGTAATTACATTGTCAAGGCAAGCAGTTTGTCTTGTCAAGTGATCGTTAATACAGAACAGGTCATGTGATCATAGCATACTGAGTAGGTTAATGTGTATGTGTCCTTAGTCTTGTATCAGTACTCAAGCCACCAAAAATTAAAATTGTACATTTAGGCCATTTCTCAAAGTGTACAATCAGTTTCTGTAACCTGCACAGATATACCAATATCACTATCTGTTGTGCAGTTATACACGTACAATTGTAAGATTTTACATTGACAGAACAACACTACCGTTTCCAGTAAATTTTCTGTACAGTAATCATACACAGCAAGGGCACTGCAATGCAAGTCTATGCCACTACTAACATACACTGAGCACTCCCCCCCCCCCTTTTCACAGTTTTGTATCCATCTACAGTAAACTATTATTAAGTCAAACACTGGTTGTACATAATTATAACTGCAATTGATATTCGCTTGCCCAGTGTTCATTAATCTATATTACTGTAAAAAGACAAATCTGGAAATGTACTTGACTGATTTACTTGAAATGTTTGCACAATACCCTAATAAATGCTTAGATGGATATAGGCTACATTTTTTAAATTGTATATGGTAATGGGAAACACTGTTAGCAGAAACTCAAAAAGGTCTTGACCAATTTATTTCAAATTTTTACATGATACCTTTATAAACATTCAGAGAGACACAGGCCATATATTCTTTTGAAGACCAACTACCAGTTTTCTGTTAAAACTGACTGTGCCAAAGAAAATGTTTGCCATGCTCTGCTGTGAGAATGTATAGTTTTGTTTTCTTTCTCACAATCAGTTTCAATTATGATAGCTGGGCACTTAAACTGCTAGACAAATTATTTCTTCCATATATGTTCTACCTCATTATATATATTTTAAATGCAAACTGTAAACACAAAACTATACTGTTTTGTTTTATTCCTTGCAGTCTGTTTTCACAGGAAACAGGAACATTGTATTTATGGTTTATGATTAGAATACTACTATGGAAACTAAAATTGTAATAACAAGCAAGGCTCAAGCTCAGAGAGAGAAGGGGGAGAGAAGAGATGGCCATTGGCAGGGAGGGAAGAAATGGATATAGAGAGGGCAGAGGAGGAGATGGACAGAGAGAGGGGGAAGGAGATGGTAGGCGACAGGAGGAAACAGAAACGTAGGGGAGAAGGAGATTAGGATGTATGTCCAATTCCCATACATATTTAGCAATTGTGAAGCAAAACAAACATGCAGTAGCTTGTTTGCTTTCACACATAGACTGGATACTTCCTCTTTTTTTCCGTATATAGCTTGATTATTTTCACACACTGACTGACAACTTACTTTTAGAGTCTTAGCTCGACTCTTTTTTACACACTGACTGGTCACTTGTTTTCAACAAATTCACATGCTCAGGATATGTCAACTTGCCGTTTATATGGATGGGTGGGAATGTTTAGTTTCTTTTCTACAGTCCACCTGTTACAATCTTTTGCACCAGAATATAAAACTCCCTTTTAAACCATGAGAAGTAAATTATTTCTACCTGTAGTACTGTGGTTGTGAATTGCCGAGTTCATTAAAGTTTCTGTTGTCCACAAATACCGTTAGGGAATATGTGTATTGGCATTTAAGTATAAGAAGCTTGAAGAGGCTTCAGCTAGATCTTCAGTTATCAGCTTTAATCTTGATGACATTGAGTGCAAATAAATGTTTATTTATGGATGAACATAAACAAACATCTTTCCTCCACCGACCATTTGAATTTAGTGGACAAATGATGTAGAGAATGTGTTGGATCCCACTCTTATATGACATTTGGGGTAAAAACAAACAGGAGAATGTTTACAGAACTTGGCAATGTTAACACAGCAGTAGGCCTATTGCTTTGAAATTTCTACGATTGTGGTGAGATGGCCCCATCTTCATAACCAAGGTTGCTAACAAAGTTCTGTGTGGTGGCTCTCAGCTTGGATGCAAGTCATCCTGGTGGTGGAAAATTTTCAATGCCAGTGTTTGGGTGACAAAGGGATGAGAGGTGATGGCGTAAAGTTCGTGATCACATTTTGCGCTAATGTCCTGGATTACATTTGTACCTTCTTACACTGTCTCTTGATGTGAAGGCATGTGACACTTTCTGTTCTTCAGATTTAGAGTTAAGCTCAGCAGCCGCAACGTACTTTTTGAGAACAGTAGGCCCATGGACCAGCACTGGGTTTCATCCTACCGCAAACCAACTCCATTACAACCTCACCGAGTGCAGTGACACTTGATTCCTACATCTGCTCTCCTGTGCTCATTTCCTGAGTGTGTTACAACTTTCATTTTGATGATGAACACAAGATTATCATCTGACATCTATACATCGCACTGTTTCTGCAGCAGTTCAGTGCGCCAGTCTTACCTGCAAGAAGTTTTACCCAAACTTATTTACCTGCAGTTGCAATGAAATTTATTGCACTAAAGTACTTCCAAGAAAGATATTTTCTTCAATATTACAACCAATTGTACAGCTAAACTTTTTAAATATATCCTCAAGTATTAGGCCTACACTTCAGCTAACATAATATACAAATTGTCAAATTTTTAACTGGAATATCTGTAAATCCCACTCTCTTCCTTGCACCTAATCAACCTCAACACATCTAGATATACATCTGACTGGATGTAATCAGTCTTAATGCATCTACTACATCTACAACCACATATAAGGAAATCATTACTAATTACTACAAGGCATAAGATTTTGTGGGATTGTATGTGTTTCACAAGACAAATAGAATTTTCATTACCAGAACAAGTAACACAAAACATTATCTATAATCTCTCTCAGATCACATTGGCAACTCGAGTTCGGATACTCACAATCACTTTGAATACTTATGCTTCAAGTTATCGCTGTTTTAAACAGAGTATGCCTACTCAGGCATTCCCTACAATCTACGTCTACAGGATGTTCTCTCCCAGGTAATGTAGATACTTAGACACGGAGAGAACTGCATCTGGAAAATCACAAGGATTATTATAGCTTTCCAGTAGAAGTGGGCAAAGCATGTAGACCTACGTGTTATCAAATATTTTTCACAACTGTAGGCCTATTTCAGGTAACTTGCATTATTTAATCACTGACTTCCTCTAAAATGTTCCTACATAAAAGGAGAGTAAATGCTTCAACACAATAGCAGATACAACATCAAGATTGAGAGAGAAGTATCACAGATAGTAAATGGGGATAACAGCAATTAATAAAGACAAACATTGACTTCTACATTTTTTGTTTTCGAAGTACACAGCAAAATTGATCTCTGAACTGTCAAACAGCTTTAAACTTGTTCTTCAATTTCTCCTTAACCACATTTATTCTTTTAGTACAGATAGTCTGTTTTCAATTTTTGAGATACATGTAAATCAAAATTGGTGCAAATTTACTTAATATATACTGTTCAGAAAAGTGGGCTTTACAAATTGTTATCCCTTCTGGAAATCAAGACAGTGAATAGAATTTGTATTCCAATTTTTCTGGTTGTCCACTAAAAATGCATACAAGTGACTGTGGACATCTGTTAAAAAGGATATCGGGCTGCCACTTCCATACAATAATTTTATGTTTAAGGTATCAGATGCCCAGAAATTTTTAAATACGTGATCCTCTGTGATTGCTGATGAAAACAGTTGTTTTACAGTCATCACAGTTGATTTCAGGTATTCCTCCCATGTTTTGCAAAATGTAATCAGCTACATACGTTAATGCTTGTCTGTCATTGCTTACATCAGCCTCTTCACCATCACTGACACCACTGCTGCATTATCAGCAAGGACACTATATAAAACATTTTCATCAGTTATGAAAACATCTTTTCTGGAGTCAAGAAAGCTGTCATGTAATTGCCTTAAATTGCATAATGGCATACAACTAACATATTCACAATTATGTAATGAATTTATAGGTAAGGATAAGTAATTGTTTGTAACTGTTTTCAGTGTTGCTATGGACTTAAGGCAGGTTGGGATGGTGTTTGAAACACCGTGTTGCCTCATACTACAGAAAACATTCTCCAGTGGGTCTTGATTAAAGGTCCTCATACTTAAAAAATTGAAGCCATTAAAAAAAATCTGCACTAAATGAACATCAGTGATTATTGTAGTTTGCCACCCACTTATGAAACTGGACATTTTGTCTTGCCTCTCCCTGTTCCTAACTGTAACACTTTCTATTTATCCAATTCCTTTAATACACTGTACCACATTTCAGTATGTGGTGCCCCTGGAGAGAGGGCACGCTTACAAAATTTAATACCTTGTGGATAATAATGGGAGCTGTCTAGTGAATTGAACAGGCAATCTATCTTTTCAACAAATTGTGCAGTGTATATTAACATCTGCAGGTAAAATATTAAATGCTACATAGGTCTCAATAACAGCAGCAATTCTAACTAAGCTGGGCTGCATGTGTCATAACTTCCATTTTAGTAAAAGAATCCTTAAAGTCAAAATGACTCCTCTGCAATTTTGGCAAGTCTTAAACATTTTGTCCTGATGCAGAAGAAAAGTCCTCTGAATAAATTCAAAACTGGCCTCCTTTTTAAACCCAAACTGAATTTTATTTCTAGTTGAGTATTTCTAGTATACTTTAATAGGTGTGGGACATCATAAATGACTGCAATAGGTAAAAAATGAAATGGACTGGATTCACTTGTTTACTGACTGCAGAGTCCCTTCAGTGCTCCCCGGTGGGCTGCACTCTGATGACAAATTGTATGAACTGCCATCAGCTCTATTTGCAGTTGCTTATAACATAGATAATAAGAACTTTTAAAGTAGTACCTAGAACTGAGCTCTGAGTGAAGAGATATGCGGCTACCTGCCTCCAAATTTTGCATATGCCTCTGACCAGACTACCAACACATCATGGTCTGCACATATATTTGCCCTTCTTATATCGTGAAACCCACTGATTTGCTGCTTATTCACATCATAATAAAAAATTGTCTCCAAAGACACTTCATCAAGGAACAAAGCAAAATATTTATCATTGTTGTGCACTGCCTTAGCTTCTGCTTTTATTACATTCATCACTGCAGGACTCAATCCTGGCTTGGAAGGTGCAACACACAACAGAGGTTTCCTATGAGTCACAGAAGGAAGGCAAAAATGAACTAACAAATACCTGTATGGGCAAGGGTTTTGCTTGTATAAGGACAGAGCAAATACCTTGTCTTCGTATGTCCATTACCTAGCTCTTGTTGCTGCTATCGTACAAAGCTTTAAGCGGTTTTCATTCATTTTTCCCATGATGTAGCTTTGTTTTAAGTTCTGGTAGCCCTGTTAAAGCATTCCTATGAATCTTGGACTTTTTCGATTATCTGAGTCTTAAGTCTGCTTTTGAAACTCCACTAGCCAAAACTCCCTCCACCTTCACAGCTTACAAGGACTACTCCACATCAGATGCAACTCTTTAGTTTGTCTTGGAAATCTGTAGAAATACTTATTGTTAACTTTCTCCATTTAACCTACGTAACATGCAGATGAAAAACCCCGGAATTTATAGTAGTATTCAACGTCAATTTCTTGAGTGGATTATTCTGAAAGACGCAAAATTCCTTACTACATTCACTAGAAACAACTGTTGATGACACATCAGTCGTGTTTAAAGAAACAAAAGGAAACCACACAAGTTGATTCGCGATTTCCATATAGCTATCACCGCTGTGGGGCTGTGTAGATGCTTTATTTGCGAAGGTTTCCACCATGCTCCTAAGCTGAAGATGAGTGGATAATCAAATGTAAACGATCTCATTATGGTACCGAGTCTTAGAGGATGCCTCTGTTAATTATACGGTTTATTATTTAAAACAGATACCAGCCACACGCATAATTTAAAGAATGTTATTTAAAGCACATCAATGCCAGTTTGGATTTGTCACAATTCCATATTACGATGTCTGTGAAAGATTTTATTGCTTTTCTGCTATCGCTTCGTTCTGCAATCGTTATTGCGCACCACTATAAACAAAACGTTTTGTATTTGTGAACTTTCAACAGATTTTTTTTCTTTTTAACCGTAATAGGAACACACAAGACATGACCGTAAAGTAAAATAAAACATGAAATATATCGAAAACATACTTGGTGTGCGTAAGTTTTCGGCACATTGCATGCTTTATTTAACTTAATATCATTCCATTTGTTTATATGTAGCTTATAATGAAAAAAATTCTCTTCCCAGTTAATCGGATTTCGAATAAAGAACTTTTAATTTTAGTGCAGAAAATGTACACTGCGAAACGAGGCCCTAGCAGGAAAGTAAGAAAATCTGTAGGCGCCATCTTACACGGATTTGTAATAAATCCGAAATCGGTGATGGTTTGATTTCAATAAACTTTTTTGAACCATAATTGTGGCTGGCTGCTTATTAAATTCTAAATTTTATAACTATACTGCAGCCATGGTTGCGGCAATGACTGCTTACAACCTTCCCCTCGCAAAATCAGTCCCTAAACAACTTGAGTCATCCCTTTTACAGCTTTCTTTAATGGCCAACCCTCCTCCTTTATCCGGGCTTGGGACCGGCAACAGCTTCCGCAAATATACTCAACTCACTGTACAGAAGCTGCAGGCGGAGTTAAAGGGGGTTAACAACCATTTATCATTACGCATAACAACAAAGATAACGCGGAATTGTATTGTAATTATCATTCTCTATTTAAATTTCTCTCTCTCAAAGAGCGTGAGGTACAGAGTCGGAGATTTAAAGGAGAAAGAATGCCGAGACAAACGAGTGTGGAACCAATGCAATGAAATTTATTGCTCTTTTATTCCTGTGGGCGTAACGGTAGCAGTTCCAGGCATAAATAATTTATTTTTTGTCTTAATTTTTCTACAGACATAGTGTGGTACTTCAGTAGTTTAATAAAATTTTACAATGACATGTAAAACAGCTCAGCAAGCACTCGTTACTACGTGTTTCGTAACGTCTGCACGAGATGGCAGCACGAGTATCCTCTATCTCTGACACTAGCAGCAGTGATCTGGATCTCCATAGTATAGAGATCACTGACTAGCAGACGTAATGTACATCTGTGGTACAAATATATTTTCGCGGAGCTCATCGGATTTCAGGATATTTACATCTTTTAAATAAATGTCCGTCCAGATGAAACGCAAAGACAAGAATCACTGAACACGTCCAGCAAATTTTTCTGTTTGCCTTTTTATTATTTATTTATATGCACGAATAGCCCTCCTTGAGGATACGATAAATGGACTGATTTGATTTGATTGATTTTTTATTGGTCCTGTAGATCATACAATTTGTACAGCAAAGCACATCATGATATAGGACAAGTCAATTTGAAAAATTATGTTAAGATGGTACACGATGAGAGATGACATTAGTGGTACGTAACTCACATAGCGGAATACATATAGGATACATAGACAAAATATAAAAAAGGTGGTGTGTGATGAAGAGATGACGGTGGTGCATACTTCACATAGCAGAATACATATGAGATACAGACAGAATATGAGTGACAAACAATAATTAAATTATCTTACGAAGTAGAAATATCTACAAGTGAATATACAGCTTATTACAAGTACCGGTAATTAAAATATTGTGGTACTTAGTTCTCATAGCAGAATACATATATGAGATACAGACAGAATATAGATAAGATACAATAATTAAATTATTTTACTAAGTAGAAACATCTACAACTGAATAAACAGCTTATTGCAAGTAATTAAAATTTTGTTTCAAGAAATTCATGTACGGAATAGAAACAGTGATTTAGTAGCAATTTCCTTAATTTAATTCTCATTATTTCTGGGTTTTTGCTTGTTTTTATGTCTGTTGGGAGGTGGTTGTATATTTTAATGCCCATACATTTAACCCCATTCGCATATAATTTTGTGTTGTGGGCTATAATTTGTAACTGTGTTTTGTTTCTGGTGTCATGTGTGTGGCGGTCTGCATTTCTGTCGAGGGCATCCAAGTGCTGTACTGTAAAACAAGCTAGTTCCAATATATAAGGGCATGGCAGTGGCAGGATTTTTGGCTGTTGAAATAGTGGTTTACAGTGTTCAGTTCTTTTTTTACATTTCATTATTCTTACTACCTGTTTTTGTAACTTGAAAACTGTGAGAGACTCAGAGCTCTTTCCCCAGAAGATTAGGCCATAGATCAAGACAGACTCATACAGGGCATGGTACACCTGCTTCAAGGTATCTACAATGGCTGTGTCTTTTAATGATCGTAATAGATAGCAGGTTTTACTAAGCTTTTGTGACAATGACTCAATATGTGGTTTCCAACTTAGTGTGTTACTGATGGTAAGTCCAAGAAATTTGGTGACCTGCCTGTTCATAATGTCATAATTGCTGATAACTATAACTGCATTGAAGGGGGTTTTATTTTGTCTAGTATGAAAGTTCATACTTACAGTTTTTTGAGTATTTATGAGTAGTCTATTTGCTTCAAACCACGATTGTAAATGACAAGTAGTTTCATTAACTGCATCTTGCAGTGTGTCACCTCTACTGGTTATCAGGATATTTGTGTCGTCCGCATACAGAAAGGAACTGGCATTTGGTATGTGTTCTGGGAGATCACTTATGAACAATATGAAAAGAACAGGGCAGGGACAGATCCCTGAGAGACGCCATTTGTTGTATGTAGTATATCTGACCTGCAGTGCCTGAATGTCTATGATTTTCTTATTTCTACATATTGCTTTCTTTGACTAAGGTAGCTATTGAGCCAATTGTGGACTACACCTCTAATCCCATACTTATGGTCTTATGGAGTTTCATAAGCAGCAGCTTGTGGTCGACCATATCAAAGGCCTTGGACTTATCAAGAAATATACAGACAGTAGGTTGTTTATGGTCAACGAAACTTGAGCACTTTTCTAGAAATGCATACAGAACATGTGTGGTCGACCTATTTTTCCAAAATCCATGTTGGGAAGATGTGATTATGTTGTTAGAATTTAAACATATTTCTAATCTAGTTAACATACAGTAGTCAAATATTTTTGACAAGGCATATAGTATAGCAATTGGCCTATTGTTTGTCACGTCCGTTTTCTCTCCCTTCTTGTAGAGAGGTATAATTTTAGCAAGTTTTAGCTGGTCTGGAAATGTTCCCTCTAGAAATGAGGTATTTATGATATTTGACAGGGGTCCACTGATGTAATTTGAACACTTATGAAGTAAGAAGCAGGGTATCAAATCATGCCCTGCAGAATAAATCTTTTTGACTCTTTTTTTAATAATATCTTCAATTTCATGTGGTGTTGTAGGAGATAGGAGAAAGGAGTTCAGAGGAGTATTATTTTTGAGACAAGACTGTGCAGTGTTTGGAGAGTTAGTCAGGAGATTTGTCAGAGGAGAGTGAACAGTATGTAAAGAGTTGGTTAGGAGATTTGTGAAACTTTCTGAAAAATAGCAGTTGAATTTATTGGCAATTTTATGTGCATTTTCAGTCTTTTGTCCTTCTATATTTAGTGTGATTTTATCCTCTATCCTTAACTTTCTACCAGTCTGTTCATTTATTATACCCCAGATGCACTAAAAAAGCTCATAATGATAAAACAATTAGGTGCTCTTCCAACATTTGTTGGAAGAGCACCTAATTGTTTTATCATTATGAGCTTTTTTAGCACATTTTATAAATCTCCTGTATGTGTTTTTGTAATTTTTATAGTATACCTTGAACTCTTTGGATTTGCCACTGTCGAGTTTGCTAAGTCTCTGCAGCAGCCTCATCTTTTCTGATAAAGTTTTAATACCTTTTGTGACCCAAGCATTCTGTTTTTTGTTAGTGATAGTCTTTGTTTTCTCTGGGAAATGGCAATTAAAGTAATATTCAAATATCTGCAGAAAATTGTCATATTTTTCATTTGTTGTTGAGGAAGTAAATACACTTTGCCAGTCTTCTTTCTCTAAGCTAAGTACAAAATTGTTTATGTTGCTATCACTATAACTTCTACATTTAATAACTGTTTCTCCTGATGGGAGTACATTGAATGGTGGATTAAAATATATTGTTAGTGCACTGTGATCTGAAAAACCAACATTTATAATTTTTACTGTGCAATCAGTGTTAGTAGCAACCTGATCAAGACAGCTGTTTAATCTCGTAGGACATATAACTTTCATATTTAAGTTGAATGACATCATTAAATTTACTAATTGGGACTTTCAAGCAGATTCTTCAAGGAAATCAATGTCGACAGCTTCTTTGTGTTAATTTTCGTTACTTCCAGACTTCCTTCATCCTTCCAGATTGTTATTCCATTTCTTCCTGAGTCCACTTTCTTCCAATTGCAGACCTCATCTTTTTTCCCATGAGATTCTGCCTTTTGGGTTGCTTCCCTAAGAAGTATTCTGTTATCTATTATTGCTTCCCTAAGAAGTATTCTGTTATCTATTACGTTCATTCTAAGTCCAGTGTATTTCATATCATTGTCAATTTCAGTGAACAGTGTAGGTTGGGATTTGTAGCTGGTTAGTAAGTTGAAGACCTGCTTCGTTGGTCTCTTAGTATCCATTCGGTATATGTGCCCATAAAATTGTAATCTTCTTTTCCTCATCACATCAATTAGCATTTCCACTTTCAAATAGAGCTATTTATAGTTATATATATTTTTTGTCATTTGGAATGCCCTTACTATTTTATATACGATACTCTGCTTTCCATGGTATCTTTCCTTTTGTACTGCTTGTTATCAGTTCTCCTAGATACTGGTATTTAAAGAAGTTTGTTTTAGATGTTGTGTTGTGATGAATTAAGATGTGGAATGGTATCATTGATGTTTTTCATGAAGTGTATTTTTTCATATGATACTTTAGCCCTATTTTGCCTGCTTCTGTCTGTAGTTCTGTGATTTGTTCTTGGGCACTATCTAGTGAGTCAGTAATTAATGCCATGTGATCTGCAAAAGTTTGAAAGTCTGTGGTTATTTTATTTGGGTTTCTCCATCGTTACTTACGGAGATACCGCGGTCAACCTTATAAGACATCACACACACCAATAATGTGTACTTAGTACCTATATATTGGTTTTAGTCTGTTATTTGATTAACGTGGGATATGGGGATATACCACACAATATTTACCACCACTTTTTTCAGAATATTTACGATATCGTATTTACTTATACATCTCAGAATGGAAGTGTGTGTATTTACAAGCAGTGCCATGCCTTGTATCGAATATATTGAAGTCTTCTGCCTTACTTACTAGCAATTCAACCACACAATTTAATGTCAAAGTAGCTTATGTTAATATATTTCACCATTTTGTTGAATATGCTAATTGCACTCGTCAGTATTCCATCGTGCTCAGGTAGTTACTAACACATACTGTGTGGTTATCGAGTGGCCAACAGAAAACAAGATCAACAGCTGTAAATTATCAGTGTTTGTGGATCATGTAAGCAGGGAAGATACAGTCAAGCTAGCAGGAGTTGATGGCATACCCAGCAGAAACTTGCGGTTCTTCCTGCCAAATATTACTGACCCCCGTCACTTATTATGCAACTTCTCATTACAGACAGGCATCTTTCCTGATCAGCTAACAACATCCAAAATGATTCCAATTCGCAAAGTTACTGGCAAACATAAAGTGATAAACTGTCGCCCCATTACTTTAACAGCTTGTTTTTCAAAAGTATTAGGAAAATAATGTACATTAAGTTAATACAGTTTATAAACAAAAATGGATTATTAGCCCGTCCTCAGTATGGTTTGCAAAGTAAGAAATCAAGTAAGATGGTAATCGACGAACATATAACCACTGTTTTAAAAGCCATTGATGAAAAACAGCAGGTGTATTTTTAGATTTAACTAAAACTGTTGACATGGTAAACCACAGAACACTTATAAATAAGCTTTGAGTACTATGGTAGTATGGGATTAGCAATTCAATACATTCATTCATTTCTCAGTGTGTGTGTGTGGGGGGGGGGGGGGGAGGGGGGGCGGAAAGACGTACCTTAGGGGGGGAAAAGGACAGGTATACACTCGCACACACACCCATATCCAACCGCACATACACAGACACAAGTAGACATTTGACGTCTACTTGTGTCTGTGTATGTGCGGTTGGATATGGGTGTGTGTGTGAGTGTATACCTGTCCTTTTTTCCCCCTAAGGTAAGTCTTTCCGCTCCTGGGATTGGAATGACTCCTTACCCTCTCCCTTAAAACCCACATCCTTTCGTCTTTCCCTCTCCTTCCCTCTTTCCTGATGAAACAACCGTTGGTTGCGAAAGCTTGAATTTTGTGTGTATGTTTGTGTTTGTTTGTGTGTCTATTGACCTGCCAGCGCTTTCGTTTGGTAAGTCACATCATCTTTATTCTGAAACATTTAGTCAATAATTACTTTCTATATGCCTTAAATTCAGCTTGAATCATATTCAGGCCTGCAGGAGTCACAAAATACATAGGTATTCAGTCAATAAATTCCCCATTTACTGATTTTATAGTTACAAGCTCAACACTTATAACCTTTAACACTGGATAAATCAGGGATTAATACACTGTTCTAGTTTAAATTTCTTTGATGCTGGGCCTATTAAACAGTTGCTTGATCAAAATGTGTCTCTCTCCTCTCTTCTCTACCACATTAGGCCATGCATTGCACGATAGTGCTGGTGAGCATCTTGTGAAAACTTTTGGGCTGTCTGTGTCTTCCATGCCTGGTGTAGAAGTCTCGGTGTTGCAATTGCCTAAATGTAGAAAACACACATCAGCTTTATGTGAGAAGATTGCACATTCTACATTGTGTGAACTCATGGAAGCTTCAGAGCTGAGAGACCTGGAAGGTACTTAATGCAAAGATATGTGAAGTTAATGTGTTATGTGCTGAGGAGTAATTCATCATAACATATTACAAGATAGCAGTTCTGAACTGAAGAGGGAAGTGTCTAAGCATAACGAGTTGAACATAACACTTGAGCTGTTACGACACTTACACTTCACTGCTACTTCAGGAGACCGGAACCATGTGGCTACCCATACTACTGCCCCCAACATCATGGCAAATGTGGGTGATGACCTTGGCCAACAGCTGCTGCAATATTTCCCAGTGCTAATGGACCCAGTTATTAGCGAAGAGCAAAAGAAGCCATACAACTCATCACCATATCTTAACAGCACCAGGGCAACTGGACACTGCCAGACCTCGGTGGTTAATCCCAATAAGTTACATGCTGCACAATTTGAGTTCGAGAAGGTGGTTTCTAATGGATATGTGACACAATCTCACAGATGGTACAGAATAAGGATAGCTCATGAAGAATGTGTGGCAATTATAGGGGCTTAAATGCTTGCACCATTCCAGGCAGATACCTGGTTCCCATGTTGCCAAATGTAACAACAGTGTGGCGGACACTTGTGTTTTTTTAGCATAATAGATTGTGCAAGGGCTTTCTCACAAATCCCCATACCTCAAAACGATGAGCATAAAACTGCAGTGACAATCCTCTTTGGGCTCTTCGATCATAACACAAGGCCTTCCGGACTAAGAAATGCTGCCCAGACTTGACAGTGTTTTAAGCTTGAAGTGCTACATGGACAATATCTTGGTATTTTCTAAAACCAAACAGGAGCACTTCAGGCATTTACATATAGGCTGGAGTGCTATGGAGTCATGGTCAATTTGAAAAATTGTGTCCTTGCTTGGGAGGAGGTACAGTTTCTAGACTGTGCAGCCTTTCTCATGGGCATTTCACCTCTTCCTGAGAAGGTCAACAATAATGTGCAGATGCCTCTTGACTCCAACATTTAAAGGCCATAGATGATTTCTTGGAATTTTGAACTATTATAGGTGACACTTGCTACATTTTGCTGAGGTATATTCATGGTCAGAAAAAAACAGTACACCTTGAACGAGGTGGGACGTACATATTCACAAGACTTGTACATTAGTATGTTCTGCAGAAATGATTACCATTTGAAACACATTGGTCCGTGGGTTCGAGGCCAACACCGATAGCATGGCGCAACACCATCCACTGGTAGAATGTGCTTGCGCATCTCTTTGTAATTATAAACCGAAGGTAATGGATCAATGTGACTTGAGCGGATGTGCAGGATGCCTCACAGATGTAAGCACGAACTGTACCATCAAATCAGTGTGTTTGAAAGAGGGCGCATTATTGGCATGAGAGAATGTGATGCATCCATCTGGGAAATTGCTGCTCATATAGGACCAAGTGTTTAGGCAGTGCAATGGGTGCGTGCAGAATAGTTTATAGAAGGTCACAGAACACGACAAGATGGGTAAGGTCGCACCACCCAGACCAATGGATTTCAATTTTGCTGACTATGGCAGAGAGGTACAAAAGGTGTCAGTCTCTTTCACCCAGGCCATTACCACAGACAGGAGTAGCAATTTGAGAGCCTACTGTTCAGAGAGCTCTGAGAATGTGCAGTTGCAAATATATTCAAACCACAAGCTGTCATCCTGCCAGTAACAGGATAGCAGAGCGTATGTACTGCACATTGGAGGTGGTATTGGCTTGCTGTATGGAAGTCTCATTGGACGTACTGCCTTTAGTACTATTAGGGCTACATATTTTCCTGAAAGGGGAATTCAGTTGCTTGGCTGTTCAGCAAATCTATGGCGAGCAGTTATTAGTCCTAAGTGAATTTTCTCCTCCACACCTGACCATGAGCTATTGATTGGGCAGTCCAATGCATTCTTGCATAAACTGCTCTAGCACATGCAACATCTCTTGTCAAAGAATCCAGGCTGACATTGTGACAGACACATTTTCTTCCATGGAGATTTAGTCAGGTATGATTTTGTGTGACTGAGAGATGACACTGTTAAATCACTACTCTCTCCACAATATCACAATATACTGGCTCCTTTAAGGTAATAGACCACAGTGATAAAACATTTGTGATTGATAAGCGTGGTAAATGGGATACTGTATCTGATGAGCATCTCAAGCCTGCTTACACACAAGACAATCGGTCTACAGCAGTGAGCGACCCATCAGAACTGTAACTCAGTGACAAAATTTACTGCATGACACATCACATGTGAGATTATGCATGCCTGTTCCAGATTCTTCAGGAAACGAGGTGGTATTCGCACAGTCTAGCATGTAGGTAAACTGTAGATACCTTCTGGTTAGAGGAGCTCCTGGGTTTTCTAATTCCTTTCAGGTTAGGGAGTTGAACTGTGCTGGTCAAATTTGTGATGTGATGCAGGACCACAAGAGCCACAGCTTTCCAAAAGCAGCTGATGTGGTGACCTTGATAGACAGAGCCTACCAAGGTTGAATGCAAATATTAAAATAATAATTCACCTGTGGTATATATATCACATTTAGTTGTGTTGACAAGGTATTTTGCCCTATGCAGAATGTATTTAATATGTATATAAAATGTTAATCACTTACAAAACATGTACATATTTGAAATGGAATCAACTACTCCCACAATGTCCTCAATTTTCTTGCCTGAATCATCACTGCCCTGCTACTCACACATTTAGAAAAACATGAAAAATTATAAATGTCACTGTATGCTGCCAATTGACATGTTTTTTCTGTGTAAATGACTGATTATTTCTATTCAAGAAATGTGAGAAACATCTTTAATCTGCATTTGCATGAAAAAAAATCTCCTACACCATACATTTTATTGCTATTGGTAGACTGCTGAGGATTTTTTAAGCTGCATATTTCACCTCCTTCTTCACCACAGTTATATTCCTTAAAGGGTAATGCAGATCATTTTCCTTTTAATGTTGCACTTGTGGATATCTTGTTACTCTCAAACACAGATGGACCGTTGATAAAAATTTTTGTAGGTGAATAAATATGCTGGGAGGCTGTGGGTAATATTCCTAGCTGCTGGAACAGACACCTGGTAGATGTATGTTTGTAAACCCTATACATAATTCTAATTAATAAAAATATGTTAACTTAATAAATTGTGTATCACCAAATTTTGCAATTATTTTTATGGCAAAGGTAGCTGAACTAAACATTTCAGCAGGTGTACTATGTGGTTTTCCCACTTTATGTTTCCATCAATATGTACACCTAACTGCCTACCCTTCTTGGTATACTAAATGAGTGATAAAATGTCAGTGGCTACAGGGTTAAAAAAAAAGCAGCATTTTAAGGGTAGGGAGGACAGCAAGAAACCAAGTTTTAAGAGAGGTTAAGATTGAAACAAAGCTTCAGATTGAGAAAGAAACCAAACAACATACACTGATCAGTCAGAACATTATGACCACCTAACAAAAATCTGGTACGTCCACTTTTGGTATGTACAACAGCAGCAACATGTCATGGTATGGAAGCAGTGAGGCCTTCATAGATCGCTGGAAGGAGCTGGCACCACATCTGCAGGCACAAGTCACCTAAATCCTGCAAATTCCTGGAGGGGGGGGGGGGGGGCAATGAGCTCTGATGCTACGTTCAATCACATCCCAGATGTGTTTGACTGGGTCCAGATCTGGTGAGCTGGGAGGCAGCACATTAACTGGAACTCGTCCCTGTGTTCCTTGAACCACTACATCACATTCCTGGCCTTGTGAAATGGCACGTTATTGTGTTGAAAAATGCCACTACTGTTGGGAAACATGGCTGTCATGAAGGGGTCTACATGGGCTGCAACCAGTGTGTGATACTCCTTGGGCATCATGGTGCCTTGTACAAGCTCCGCTAGACCCATGGATGCCCACATGATTGTTCCCCAGAGCACAATGGATCTGCCGTCAGATTGTCTCTGTACCATAGTATAGGTGTCAAGGAGCTATTCCCCTAAAAGATTACAAATTCACACCCTCCCATCAGCATGATGAAGTAGGTATTGGGATTCATCTGACCATGCAACAATCTGTCACTATTCCAATGTTTAGTACCAATGGTCATGTGCCCATTGCAGTCATAGTTACCAATGTTGTGATTAACAATGGCACATGCATGGGTCATTGGCTGCAGAGGCCCATCATTAGGAGTGTTTGGTGCACTGTGTGTTCAAACACACTTGTACTCTGCACAGCATTAAAGTATGATGTTAATGCTGCCACAATTCACTGCCTGTCCTGTTTGACCAGTCTCTCCAGCCTATGACTTCTGACATCTGTAATGAGGAGTAGTTACCCAAACCCACAAGTCTGGTTGTGGTTTCACCACACATTGAAGACACTCACCACAGCACTCCTCAAACACCTGACAAGTCCTTCAGTTTTTGAAATGCTCATGCCAAGCCTCTGGCCCAAAACAATCTGCCCTCGGACAATCTCTGGAAGAACGCACACCTTCCCCATTCTACACATAGACAGCACAATCACGGATACTACATGCACCGTGCATATTTCTGACTAGCATTCATTCATCAGATGATGCTGCCTTCACCTGGATGGGTTCATGTCGATGGTAGGTCAATGGTCATAATGTTCTGGCTGATCAGTGTAATTCTGGCATATTGCATCAGCACAAACAGCTGTTGTTTCAAAACTTTTAGCAGTCAGCAGAAATTTTATTACCACCCAATTTCAACTCAGTCAGTGGGGAATATCAGCTATCTTTACGGCATCAAAATATTCGAGCACTAAATAGTAAAATTAATGTACTAATTATCTCCATTCATGAGTCACAGTCATCAAGCCCAGCTGACAAAATCTACCTCTCTCGACATTATATGACCACTGGTATAGATGTGTTAAGTGTTAGGCACTTGATTTTGAATTGATGAGTAATCATGTACATGTAGATGTAAAAACTGACAGCCTGAAAAAAGCCTTCTTTCAAAGTGTAGTTGCATGAGTAGGACTAAAAAATAATGTGTTGATTAATGTTAACAATAATCATGTATAAGTATCCCATAAACTCACTCATTTCACGCCATTCTGATACAAGATTTTAAATTATCTACAGGGTATGTAAATTACTAACTAATACTTTTTTTATTTATTATGCATTTTTAAGCAGTAAAAAAAAGTCTTTTGTGTACACACACACACACACCTACATAAATAACATATGTAGTGTAACAAATATTTTAGATCCTTATTGTCTGTCAAGATACAAAATTGTCCATCATACTACGCATGATATACTCAACATAATATATAAGTTTAGTCTAAGTGAAATTATATCTCCTTTATTGTAAGTGAAATTATAATTAGTACTTAAGATCATCTTTAAGGCATATTTTGAGCCCTTTGATTGTGCAAAATGCTTTTTCTCTAAGCAATTTCAGTGTGGTGTTTCTAAACATTCTCAGTGACACAGTATGTGCCTGCAACAAGTTAAATATTTTAACCCCCATGTGTCTGCAATTATCCTGAGCTTTCTCAAATCTAGCGACTGATATCAATCTGATCTTTTTGGCTTCCAAATCTTTTCGAGCTGTAACAAAAGTGCTAGGGTATGGATTTACACAACATAATACAAGGCAAGTGATTTACATGTATTATGAAGAGTAAATGTCCAAACACAGTACCTTGTGGCACTCCCTGCTTTATATTCAAGACATTTAACTTCAAATTATTGAACTGCATAATTTGTTTACTGTCACCCAGGAAGGATCTGATCAGATAGAGTTCTGAGCCTCTAAAAATGTAACAGTAGTGTTTATAATGGAATTCTATGACTGATAGAGTCAAATGCCTTACTGAGATCTGCAAGCATAGCATTAAAAAATTCTCTAGATTCTAATGACGGTAGTGTAAGTGAAACAATACTGTCAACTGCTTCTACTGTTGACAGGCTGGACTTGGAGCCATATTGTGAGTCACTTAGAATATTTTTTACAGACAGCTTTGACCGATTTGGAGCTTTATGTAATTTTTTTAGTTTTCAGTTTAGTTTATTAGCATACTTTGCAACACTTGTGTGATATGGGAACTGTCACAATTCTTCAAATTAATACAACAAAATATAAAATTATTATTTTACAATGTTTTAAAAATGACACAATGAACTAATGCAGTGGAGTTAAACATCCTCTCTGAACAAGTAAATAAGGATTCGACATACATATAGTACACTTCAAGAACACACATTTATCACATCATTTACAGTCAAAAGAGTAAACAAACGAAATATAAAATTTACAATGAGAACAGCATGATTGTACTGATAATGAAGAAAATACAAGTGTTTGTTGGTGATTTAGGGATACAAAATATCCCTCCATGTTATAAAGACATTTATTTAACACTTAACTTTCTAATTTCAGACTTAAATTGTCCCTCCTCTACGATTCCCTTGATGCAAATTGGCAGAGCAATATACAGCTTTATTCCATAAAAACTCAAATGTTTTTGAGTTTTTTGTTTTTATTGCTGTTTCTACTGCAGATTCTTACTGGTACATATATCATCATTTTGGAAATCTGAATTTATATGTAAACTACTCAAGTGTGTTCTTGTGCATAGTACTCTTTTGAATACATACAAATATGGTGCTGTATGTGTTTTTAACTGCATGAATGAGGGCCTGCAGTGTGTTTGTGGAGAGCTGTGTGTAATAATTCTAATGGCTCTTTTCTGTAATTTAAAAATGTTTCTCAAATGAGATTTTTTTACATCCCAGAACATTATTCCGTAAGATACAATAGAGCAGATATAAGAAAAATGCACTATCTTGCAAAATCTGTGCTACAAGAGGAATTATTCTTAGTGCAAAACGAGCAGAACTGAGTTTTGAGGATATGCATATGACATGGTCTTTCCAGCTCAAGTCATGATCAGTATACATGCCCAAAATTTTTGTAGACTGTACTTTCTGTGTTCCTGGTCACCCAATAATAAATGGTCATCCTTTTCATTTACTTTACTATACTGGCATGCAATTTTTTTTGTTTAAATTAAGTGCTAACTTATTAGCATTAAACCACTGTTGCACACGATTCAGAACTTTTTCAGTTGTAGTGAATAAAGATTTTCTGTCATCACTTATAATTTTGTTTGTATCATCTCCAAATAACATAATTTTGGATGAACTGTTTGGGATTTTAATGTCATTATATAGATCAAGAAAAATAGTGGGCCAAGAACTCTAACCTGCAGGACACCTTATTCCGCTTTCTTAGCATGTGATGCTTTATTTTTACTTATTTTAAGGTGAGTTCCACTACTTAAGTTCTATCTTGGAGACAGGATTCAAACAATTTCCTCCCAATTCCTCCAATGCCTATTGCCTCCAGTTTGTCAAGTATAATTTGATGGTTTACTGCATCAAAGGCCTTGGAAAGCTCTAGGTTGATTCCCGCCACACTTTTGCTATTGTGTAAATTCATAACATACTCTTCTGTATAGCCTGCATAGCTGTTTCTGTGTTGTAACCTGTTTGAAAGATATGCTGGCAATAATTCAGAATACTGAAGGTGTCAAGGTAGCTTATGAGTTGGAGTTTTATCAGTTTTTCAAATATTCTTGAAGAAGATTGAAGGTAGGATATAGGTCTCTAGTTTCCTACCTTACATGCATCTCCATGTTTGAATAGTCGTCTAACCTGAAAGATTTTCAGCCTCTAGGGGAACACACCTTCACTGAATGAGAAACTGGCAATATCTATCAGTGGTTTTAAACTCTGTGAGGCAACTTTTTTTTGTGACACTGGCACTTCATCCATTCCTGCAGACATTTTTGATTTCAGACTATTACTTACTTTCAACATTTCATGTTCATCTGTGGGACTTATTCTCAAACTGCTGACTACTTCATTGTTGTTATTTTCTCTTGTTTGATAAAGTTCTTGCTTAGTTTCTCAGGTACACTTGGAAAGTAATTATTAGTGTAACTTTATATCTTATGGAAAACTGTTTTTACTCAGTATCACAGTATCTTAAAAACTGAATTTGTAAATATACTGTACATCTGATGCCAGGAAGCTCTCTCCTGAAAAATATGTACATACAAGTATTGTAGAAATGAGAGTGCAAAAGTGCCAAATTGCATTATGTGTGAAAGATATCCCACTTAACTAAAGAAAATTACGTAAAATGCCCAAGTAAAGAATTTTCTGTTGCAAATTATGCTCAGAGAAACATCTTAAAAATGACCCTAGCAAATAATACTCGATATAACAGTATTGAAATTAATGAAATTTTGTCCAATATCTAGGGTAAAATATATGTACATAAAAGATCTTGGGATGTAAATAAATAAATAAATAAAGACAGACAAGGCTTCCATCTTTATTGTTATGTTATCTTTAGATTTAAGTACAATATCCTGTTGCTTACTGTCTCTTTCATTTCTCTTTGAACAATTTCTCATGGAGTTCTTGATTTATTGGCCGACTTCCTTATTAATCTAGCATTATTTAGTATTTTTGCTAGATTAATTATCCTTTTATACACTTTTTGTAGTTTGTTACTTTTTTTTAATTAGAATCAGTACAACCTTTCATTTCAGAGTCTTGGAAGAATTTTTTATATCAGATGTGATCCATGAATTTCTGTGTCTATGCCTATGTGAGTTGATTTTGACTAATCTTTTTGGAAAGAACATTTCAAAATCTGTCATGAAAAGATAAGAGAAAACATTGTATGAAGCAATACTGCATCTCAGGATTGGTTAGACAGTGTGATAGCAAACTGGCTACAGTTTTCAGTGGAGAAAATTGGTTTGTACATATGATGTACTGTTTTTGTATTTATCTTAACTGTGAAAACTTTAATGAGTGCATTGTGATCAGATATGCCTAGGTCAATATTCAAAACTTCTCTATCTGAGGTTTCTATATTTCAAAATAAATTTGCTATGAGACATTTTGAAGCATTTGTTAGCCTTTTAAGGTTGTTTAAATTTGAATACAAATTCAAACTGTGTAAAATATTATGTATTGTGGAATTGAATTTTAATTGGACTTTTTACCAACACATTGGCCAAAAAAAAAAAAAAAAAAAAGGACCCTCCTGAACAGGCTACGAAGGCCCAACAGTACTGACTGGCCGCCGTGTAATTCTCAGCTCGTAGGCGTCACTGGACAGGGATATGAAGGGGCATGTGGGCAGCACACCGCTCTCCTGGCCATAGGTCAGTTTCTGAGACTGGAGCTGCTACTTGTCAATCAAATAGCTCCTCAGTTTGCCTCACAAGGGCTGAGTGCAACCCCACTTGCCAACAGTGCTCGGCAGACCGGATGGTCACCGATCCAAGTGCTAGCCCAGCCTGACAGCACTTAACTTCAATGATCTGTCAGGAACCGATGTTACCACTGTGATAAGGCCGTTGGCACATTGTCATTAAAGTCCCCACATATAAATCTTGATGATTTCTCATCATGTGAGATGCTCAGCAGTGCCTCAAGCTTATTAATTAAAAAAATTCGTCACTATGGTGTTCAATACACTGACATGACCATTATTTTTCTCTTTTTTTCCATTCACTTGCATTGCTCTAGCCTCATTGTTCATACGCCACTGCCGGGAGTACTACATATTGCAGTATGGGTTTTTGCTCTCTCTGCTATTCTGTACCAATGAAAGAGGCGATTTGAAATGTAAACCACTGCTTGTTTACCATTCAGAAACTCCATGAGCCTTCAAGAAGAGCAAAATCCAGAAGAGGTTAAATGTGATGCGAAGATCAAACAACTACAAGTTTTGGGTGTCACGTGATCTTTTTTGTGATTGGATCAATGAAGTATCTGGTCCTTCGGTGAAAACATATTTGCTTGAGATGAATCTGCCATTCCCAATTCTTGCATGTTATGGACAATGCTTGTGCCCATTCTCAAGGCCTACGAGTCCAACTCCTTGAAGAATTTGAATTCGTCAAGATCCAATTTCTGCCTCCCAACACCACTCTGTTACTCCAGTCTATGGACCTGCAGATTATTTCCAACTTTAAGGAGCTCTGCACCAAAGCACTCTTGGAAATTGCTTTGGGCTGACTGAAGCTATCAATCTCACTCCAGTGAGTTTTGGTAATATCACTTCAACATCATTGCCTGTGTCAAGATAATCTAAAAGTTGTGGGAAGGGGTTACCAAGCGAACTCTCACTTCTGCTTGGAAGAAGCTTTGGCTGGAGTGTATTGTTGAATGTGACAGGCATTTGAGGCAGTACCTGTGAAGCCTGCATTCAACGAGATTGTGGCTTTGGCCAAAAGCATTGTACTAGAAGTGGATAGTAATGATACTGATGAGCTTGTGAAAATCACAGCCAAGAAATGACCACTGAAGAGCTTATGGAGTTGCAGCATGTTTCACAGCAGGATGTTGTGGAGAGGAGTTCAGAGGAGGAGGAGGAGGAGAAGGAGGAGGAGGAGGAGGAGGAGGAGGCAGTAACAGCAAAGAAACAGTCTTCTGATGCAATAAGAGAAATGCTGAAAGCATGGGAATCGGTTGCATTGTACACTGAAAATCAACACACTATTAAAGTAGTGGCTACGTGCACTAGAAATTTATTTGACGATAATGCTGTATCGCAATTTCTCCAAGTGTTGAAGCATTAGCAGAAACGAATGACTATAGATAGCTTCCTAGTAAAAAAGAATTAATTATGTTTAGTGGATAATAAAGTACATATACTGCCCTGGAACAAATTATGCTCGCTACGCAAGGTTCTACTGTACTACCAAGGAAGAAGTAAACGTTTGTAATTTTCTGTAATGTACTTCTTAGCGCTCTTATGACAAGTGTATCTTCATTTCTATTAACATCATTAGCGCCTCCTATTATTACACAGTTGATTCCAGGAGTCAGAAAATTTTCACAGAACTACCCATAAGGGATACCTGGTTTCATTACTCCACCAACTTTGAGCATAGCTTGTATGTTAGACATGGTGTCAGCTAAACCTTCTCCATGATTGCCTGAAAGTATGTAAATATCTTCTTTGTTCTTACCGATAATTGTTATGTTTGCATGTTCCCAGCATTATCTATTATTTCCTTGCTTGTTATGACAGCGTTTCGTAACTGAGTGATTTTTAGCCGATACATTTGTGGGAGTACTTCATTTGTTCTAGCATTTTCACATTTTTTGACTCACCTCACGTTAAAAGTCCAAAATTATTTGCTACTGGGAGACTAGTGGTGTTCTCTTTACTATTAGCATGATGGAACTTTTTAGGCCTAATGAAGTTATCATTTTGTTCGGTTATGACAGTTTCACTACACACTGAATAGTGTTCGATGACTTTTTCAGGTTTCTATACATACAGTTTAGCTAACATAAGATCATATTTTAATACAGCAGTCATACAATCCTCTTGGTATTCCTTTTGTAAACATAGAATATCATGAAAATCGCAGTGCACATTTCCACAATCACAAATTACATTTCTCTCTTCTAATGTATTTAAACATTGTTGTAATCACAGACATAACTTGACATCACATTTCACCTTCTTACTATGTTTCACACACACAAGGTTTAAAAAGTCATAGTTTTCTGCAAATCTGGTAATTAGTACGCTTACACACACGGTCATGCAGAAAGAAAAAAAGGATGGGTGCAACACAGGTTGGGCGGTAAGTATTAGAACAAAACACGATAAATTTTTTAGCAGAAAAGTAATGACTGTTATTTTTAAGGATATAGGGAAACAACCACTAACAAACATCCAGTTTATAAGAGAATTTAATGGATGTGCTATTATATCCTCAGTTTTTTTCTCTCGAAAATAGAGAGTCCATAAATGTCTTCTGATTTTGAGTAACTTAGTTTTGCTATTGCACTTTTATTATTGGTTACTTTTACCTCTTATCTTTTAGTGCCAGGAACTAAATCTTCAATATTTTGTAGGAAAAGAGTTTTCATGTTTTGAGTCATGGATGTTGTCATATTTACGATTGTGTTCAGCTGCAGCAGTGTTATTCATACTGCCAGCATGAACAAAGAATGTGTTGAAATCATCTGGTGTGATACCAGCATCACAGGAATTATTTTTGCTGATATCTTTACTTCTGCCCACATAAGTCCTGACAACAATTCAGGCTACTTTACATTTATTTTGCAACTTATTAATATAAACGTCATTAACATTGCACTTGCTTAATCTGACTGATTTCTGCCTTATATTTCTTCTTTAATCATATGTGGTTTGCTCTTTCTTCTTCACCATCCCTTGATTTATCATAGGAAATTATTAACAGACTTAAAAGCTCTTGTAGATAGTGTGTGAAACGGCAATGCACAGATGTGAGACCGTGTATCCTGGCAGTTCCCTTAATTTTTTCCTCACTACTTTAGGGCAATTAGTTTTAAATGTATCTGACAGTGCACTGACAGTTAATGTAAATGCATTTTCAATGTGAATAGACCTACTTTCAAGCTGAATGTCATTCAAGTTTGTCATCTTTAGCCATGTTCTACACTTAATTTCACTGTAATCAGATTTTTAGTATTTAATTTAACGAAACACCTTTATGGACTGATAAAATGTGATTTATAAATTATAGAGCACAGCAATCAGTTGTCCTTTTTTTGCAGCTTTTATTATGCAAAATCAGATTTTGGCTAGTGCCTAGCCATTATTAATGCACTAATTTCTGATCTCGGTGCATGGTAGTTCCCCGTTGTTTGGGCGTCAGTCACAGTTCTTTGAATTGGTAGTATTCAATGAACTGTGACTGATGCCCAAACAACAGGGAACTAACATGCATCGAGATTAGAAAATAGTTCATTGATAATGGCTAGGCACAAGCCAAAATCTGGTTTTGCATAATAAAACCTGCAAAAATAAGGATGACTGATTGCTGCACTGTATAATTTATAAACCACATAACAGTCACTGAGTGAACCCACTTTCTGAATGGAAGGTAACCTGATGATAAAATGTGTATTGAACAACACCACTTGATAACTGATTTGTCTCTACATTAGTAAATACATTGTCAAGGCAAGTAGTTTGTCTTGTTAAGTGATCATTAATACAGAACAGGTCACATGCTCGTAGCATACTGTGTAGGTTAATTTGTTTGTATCCTTAGTCTTATATCAATACTCGAGTCACCAAAAATTAAAATCTTATATTTATGCCATTTCTCAAAGTGTACAATCACTTTCTGTAAAACCTGCACAGATACATAAATATCACTATCTGTTGTGCAGTTATATAGTTACAATTATGAGTTTTTACATGGGCAGGACAATGCCACTCTTTCCAGTAAATTTTCTATACAGTTATCACTCACAGTAATGCAAGTATATGCCACTACTAACATACATTGGTGGATGACAGAGGGGCAGGGGGTGATAGAGTCCCTGTACATATTTAGCAATTGTGAAGCACTGCCGGGTAAATAAGTTTGGGTAAAACATCTTGCAGGTAAGATTAGCTCTCTGAACTGCTGTAGAAAGAGCAATGTATACATTCAACATGTTGATCTTGTGTTTGTTGCTTCATTCCATTTCGCCATCAAAGTGAAAGTAGTCCCATACTCAGGAACTGAGCACAGGGGAGCAGATGCAGCAATCCTACATTGCTTCACTTGGTGAGGTTGCACTGGTCATGGTCTGCTTTTGTCTTCCTTTGACCTATAACAAAGTGTCAAGTATGTATCTGTGTTGTGTGAATGACTTTGATGAGTACATGTACAGTGTACTGCTGAGTTTGTGTTTTTATGGACAAAGGGAAGCAAGAGGGTGAAACCTGATGCGGGCACACAGCCAACTCCCAAATTGCACTGAGGGAGCTGCTGAGCCTAAATCCCCATCTGATAAACAGACAGCGTCACGTGCCCTCACATCGATAGACACTGTGAGAAGGTATGGAATTTAATCCAGGACACTGGCACAAAATGTGATCAGGAACTTCATGCCACCACCTATCATTCCTTTTCCAGCTGAATACTGGCAGTCAAAATTTTCCATCACTGGAATGACTCACATCCAAGTAAAAATCGACCACACAGAAGTGTGTTTGCAACCTTGGGTATGGAGATGGGGTCATTTCACCACAGTTCTAGAAATTTCTACGTGGTGTGCCTACTGCAGTGTTAATATTGCCAATTCCTGTAAACATTCTCCTGTCAGTATGGTAATTCTGCCCCAAATGTCATGTAATAGTGGAATCAAACATACTTTCTACATCATTTATCCACAAAATTGAAATGCTCAGTGGAGATAAGGTGTTTATTTATTTTCAACCACTGATAAACATTTACTTGCTGTCAATTTCATCAGGAGTAAAGCTGACAACTGAACATGTGATTGAAGCCTCTTCAGTGATGTGCGGGTTATTACACTTAAATTAAGAAAATAGTAACTCACAACCAAAATGTAAAAAACACGACTGACTCTTCCAGCTTACACGATTAAACTCGGGCAAAATATCGAGGATATAAGTGTGCTACATAAGTCAACTAAATTGCAAATATTTAAGGATAAGTACAATCAAGTTAAAAAACAATTTCAGCAACAACTCTCAAATTTAAGAAAACAGATCCTAGGTAAGGAAATAGCTCAGTCAACAAATATATGGAAGACTTCATGGAATATAATAAATAGATATTGCAAAGCCACCCCCAAGTTAGAGGCTCAAATTGTCAGAATCCAACATGAAGGAAACCTTATTAATGATCCAGATAAAATCTGCAATATATTTAATGAATATTTTATATCTTCAGCTGTGAATCCAGTTAATAACACAGGTCTGTCTTGGATGGTAAAGCCTTACCCTAGGCTGGCTACTGCTTTTGAATTTAAGGAAGTGAGTATGGAGGAAATAGGAAAAATAATAAATAACTTAAAGAATAAGACCTCATCTGGCTGGGATGGACTGAGTAGTATTATAATTAAAAAATGCAATAAGGAATTAGTCGGAATAATTACCTGTATGATCAACAGTAGTATTATATTGAAGAAAAGTGCAGTTCAACCCGTGCATAAAAAAGGATCGATAGAAGAGCTATCAAACTTCAGGCCCATATCACTAATACCAACTTTTGGTAAAATATTTGAAATTGCTTTGTTGACACATCTTATTGATTATATCACAAGGAATAATTTACTAGCAGAAATACAGCATGGCTTCAGAAAGCATCACAGTACCATTACGGCAATTACCGAATTTCTCCACAAGGTGTATGATGCCGTGGATGAGGAAATGCAGACAGCAGGGATATTTGTAGACCTTACTAAAGCATTTGATTCAGTGAACCATGAGCTACTACTAAGCAAACTGGAAACTTACAATATAAATGCCACATCCATACAACTACTGATCACTTATCTAACCAATCATAAGCAGTGTACAAAGCTGAGTTATCAAATTAATGATCAGATTAAACATTTCCAATCCAACTATGAAAGAGTAAAACAAAGTGTACGTCAGGGCTCAGTAATGGGCCCTTTCCTTTTCCTGGTCTACATTAATGATTTAGAGGCACCTCTGTACCCCTGGTTAGTAAGTTATGCAGATGATACCTCACTTTTGTTCTTTTGCAAACAAATGAATGACTTGACATTAGCTGCAAGTGATGGCTTAAGTCAAATAACTTCTTACTTCCATGATCAAGGTCTAAAAGTCAATATTAGCAAATCCCAGCTATTACCATTTAAACTTGGTAATTCATACCAAACCTGTATTGATAATATAAATGGCATCAAAAAAGTAGACAATGACAAATGTAAATTTTTGGGGATATACCTACACAAAAATCTTAGACGGGTAGACTATATCGATTTTGTATGCAATAAAATCAGCAGTTCACTGCACTTAATTAGCAAATTATCAAAATTTGCCTCTGAACAAACATTAAAACTGCTTATTATGGGACAATATTTTCATATATTAACTATGGAATAGAGGTATGGGGATGTGCTGCTGATAGACACATGAACAGAGTCCTAACACTGCAGAAAAGAGCAATCAGGACCATGCATCAACTAGGAAACAGAGAGTCATGTAGGGAAACCTTTGTACAACATAAATATCTTAATAATATATTCCTTGTATCTGTACAAATTAATAACATTCTTTGTGGACCATAAAAATAATGAAACTAAGTGCTCCGATGTGCATACCCATAACACAAGACAAAAAGATTGCTTCTTCAGAAACAGAACTAAACTAAAGACAACAGATCATAGTCCTTGGATTAATAGCCAGATATGGTTTGACAAACTGCCAAGTGCTATAAGATGCCACAGAGGTAAAGTATTCAAAAGGGAATTAAAATAATTCTTAACTCTCAAATGTTTGTACTCATAGAATGAATACTGATATTAAAATGCAGCTATTCTTAAATGTAGGCCTAACTCTTCATTTATACGATGTACTATTCTGAGGTGATTGTAATATATATTATTTTTGTAACAACATTCTGTAAATTCAAATACCTATACTATGTAACAACTGTAAGTTGCATTATGAAGTAGTGTACCATATATTGCCAAGTGCATCACCCATAAAAGCCTTCTTGTACATGTGAATTGCAAATTCCTACTGTTTGTACAAAAATTGTATAAAAATGCTATGACATTTGCAAAAGTCACCAGTTGGTGACTACATGCAAAAAAAGACAAAAAATAAACAAAAAAAGTCAATACATGTATTCCCAAATGGTGTTTGTGGATAATAATAGGTTTAGGATGAACTTAGCAGTTCACGGCCACAGTACTACAAGTGGAAATGATTTCTCCCTCTTGGTTCAAAATGGAGATTTGTATTCAAGTGCAAAAGATTGCAACAGGATGCCAGTGGACTGCTAGAAGAAAACTGAACATTCCCATGTATCCATATAAATGGAAAGTTGACATATCCAGACCACGTAGAGCTTTTAAAAGCAAGTGACCAGTCAGTGTGTAAAAATAGTTGAGATAAGGCACTAAAAGTAAGTGGTCAGTCAGTATGTGAAAATAATCAAACAGTGAAAGTGAAAGAAAAAATTACAAGTACCCAGTACATGTGTCAAAGCAAATAAGCTACTGTATATTTGTATTTTAGAACAAGTAAAGTTCCAAGGAGCAGCAGTGATTTTTTTATGGCAGGCACTGGGGAAATCACTTTGTCACTGCCATTTCTGTCCAGTATGATCAAGAAGCTAGACACAGATGTAAGCATGTAATCTGCTAGTGAAAGAAGAATGTACAAACAAAGTTAGTAAACTGATGTTCTGTTATAGAACAAACGAGACCTACTCCTCTTTGAGGATGACTCATTATTTGTACAGATAAATATCAGCCCTTGAAAAGTAAAACTGATGACCTCAGGGTTTTGTTAGGAATAAACTAAATTATGTACTAGTGAACCTGGCAATGTTTTATAATTCCTAAACATGTATGGGAATTGGATATGGATCCTAATCTCCTTCCTCCGCCCCCTCCTCTCTGTTCATCTTCTCCCTACTGACCCCACCCCACCATATCTATCTCCTCTCCCCATTTCTCTCTGACCTCAAGTTTTGTTTGTTACTAAAAATTCAGATTGAATAGTAGTATTCTATTCATAAGCCTAGAAGCCATGAATACAACATTCTTGTTTCCTGTGAAAACCGACTGCAAGGAACAAAACAGTACTTTGCTGTGTATATAATTTGTGTTTAAAAATGAATATAATGAGAAACACAGTATAAGGAAGAAACAATGCATCTAACAGTGAGAATGAAAACAAAACTGTACATTTTCACGGCAGAACACAGCAAACATTTTTTTTCTCACAGTCCATTTTAACAGAAAACTAGTATGTTGATCTTTAAAAGAATATATGGCCTATGACTGTCTAAATGTTTACTACGGTACCATGTCAGAATTTGAAATAAACTAAACAAAAGAACTTCATGAGATTTTTGGTAACAATGTTTCCCTATTATATTTGTATGTCATTTATATATTAAAAATATTTAGCCTACATACATGAAAATGTTTATTACAGTAATATGTAAAAGTCTGAAGGAAATCAGTGAAGAACATTTTGAGATTTCTACTAACATTGTTTCTCCTGATGACATGTATTAAAAAAGTTTGTAACCTCTTTCCATCTAAGTGTTTATTAGAGTGTTGTGCAAATATTCAAAGTAAATCGGTCAAGTACATTTCCAGATTTTTGGGAGCAATGTTAAATGATGACTTGTCTTTATACAGCGTGTTCCCATAAGAGCATGCAAAAATTTAACAGGAAATAGAAGATGCTCCAGTGAACAATTTGAGGTGGGGAACCTTGGGTCAGAAGAGCCAGCTGAAGGAGGTAATAGGAATAAAATTACATTACTGTGTACGTTTTTACTTACATTTGTTAACTGCAGAAGCCATCATTGACACAATGAATGTACCATTTGTAATGTATCTTAGAAAATGTGCTAAAACTGATGGCCATGAACCTCAATGCAAGCATGACAAGATTGTGACACACACTGACAAGTATCTCCGGTGTGTTTCGAATCACATCACAAGCAGTTACAATTCTGGAAACTAATTCCATCTCTGTATTGACTGGGGTCTCATACATAAGTGACTTTAGATATCCCCATAGGAAATGATCAGTGGGATTCAGGTGAAGTGCTCTTGCAGGCCACAGAACAGTACCTTCCTTTCCAATCCAGTGACCAGGATATACTGTACCAGTACTGCTCCATCGTATTGTACTGTACATCTCTGTATAGCACTGAGAAATGAATGAGTCTGTTGTTGATTCACAGCACATTCTCTCAAGGGACAATGTAAGTATGATACAACAGAGTCACCTTATGGACAAGTAAAGTAAACTAAACCTGCATCATGACTTCCTGGTAATCAGATTCATCCTCCTCCTTTCCCTGTAAGAAGTAATGAATATACATGTAAATAAACAGAACAGTACATGAACGCATGTTAGTTGCAAACTTATAATTGTGTCTGTATACTGCTCAACAGATTGTGATATTGAAGTATTTGTGCAAGCTTTACAGAAAATGATTACACACCTGAGAAATGTCCTAAATAAAGGACTTAAAATTTTTGATGATGTAAATACTGATGTAAGGCTAATGACACTTAAACAACTTAACCTTCTCAGTATGCTAAGATCACATGCCCTGTTCCATATTAATGATAACTAAAGAGGCCAAATGGTTGCCTTCATAATGTAATTACTAATGTTGAGACAAATCAGTATGAAACAGGGTTGTTCAATACACATTTTATCATACCATACAGGTATTCAGTTACAATTAAAAACTAAAACGTCTGACTCCAATGAAATGAAGTACAGTAGGATTCTGAATATGGATGTAATGTTGCTAACCTCTTAAGCAAGTACTTTGTTTATGTTACTGACAACTTGGGGTTATCAGGTTCAGTAAACAGTGCAATGGAATATCTGACACCAGTCATTGCAAATAACTTCACTAAAATAGAAATGACACTCACTTATCCTGAAGAAGTAACAGCTATAATAAAATCGTTAAAATCAAAGTACTGTAGTCATTATGATAACATATCAATGAAGTTAATCAAAGAGTGTTCATCTGAGTTGAGTGCTGTCTTATGTTATTTGTGTACTCAGTCTCTTATCAGTTGAAAATTACGAGACTGGCTAAAATACACTGAAGTTAAGCTTCTTTACAAGATGAGGGATAAAGAGATACGGGCAAACTATTGATCACTTTCACTTTTGCCAGCTTTTTCAAAAATATTTGAAAAGGATGTGTGCAAGCATCTTCTCAATATACTGACAGTAAATAATATATCCCCATCACAGTCTGAGTTCCTTATGGGTTCCAATACAGAGAAGGCTATTTACACATACAGTGAGAATGTACTTAATTCATTAGATAAAAATTCAGAGTCAGCTGGCATTTTCTGCAACCTGTCAAAAGCCTTTTACTGTATGAATCATAGCATTCCCTTAAGTAAATTAGAATATAGGGTGCCCATTAAGTTCCTTTACAAATTCAAAATTTTATTACAACGGCAGTTGTAGAAATATTTTAACAACATTCCTTCTATTGTAATCAGTGTTTATAAAAGTTTTTTTCACGGTGTTTAATAGCCCTCTATATGGGCACCTTTAGTTGCACGAAGCACATCAGGACAGTACTCGATTTCTTGCCATGTTTGCTGTAGCATAGTGTCATGAATGGTGGCAATGGCATTACGAATCGTTTGCTTCAAGTCAGCAATGTCCCATATCCGTGTTTGATACATGATATCTTTTGCATACCCCCATAAAAAAAATCCAAGGGAGTGATATCTGGTGAATGCAGTGGCCAAGGAATTGGCCCATCCATCCCAATCCATTTGCCTGGAAATGTTTCATTGAGGAACTGACAAACATGCAGTCCCCAATATGGTGGTGCACCATCTTGCTGGAAAATGGTAGTTGGTTTTAAATCAGTCAGTTGTGGTGCTTCATATTCGGTCAGAAGGTCGAGGTAAACATCTGCAGTAATTGTTGACTTATTGAAGAAAAATGGACCAATTATTCGGTTGCACATGATTCCACACCACACATTCACTTTTGGACTATCCCAGTGAAGCTCCCTAGTCACATAGGGGTGTTCATCCCCAGATTTTCACATTGTGTCTGTTTAATGTCCCAGAAACATGAAAAGTTGCCTCATCACTGAAACTAACTCACTTGAGGAATGCTTCATCCTCTGAAAGGCATTCCAGCATGTTGAGTGAAAACTCTGTCCATTTTGGCTTATCATTTGGCTCAAGTGTCTGTAACAGTTGCTCTTTGTAAGTGTACAACCATAAGTTGTTGTGGAGGACCTTATGCATTGTTGAATGTGGTAGTTGCAACTGTCTAGCAGGAGTGCAGATAGACTTCGTAGGTGAACGAGTGAAAGTGTTTAAAATGTGATCGATGTTTTTCTCGGATGTTCTTGGTCGCCCGCTCCTCCCTTTATCTAACACTGCGCCTGTCTCCATAAATTTTTTGTGCCATGCACAGATTGAAGGGCGCAGTGGTGGATCTCTTCCATACTTTGTTCTGAAATTTCATTGAGTCTCAGTTAACCAGGACACACATTGTACCTTGCCTTGAAGAGTTGCCATTTTGTAGAGGTTCAGTTCCTTCCATCAACAGAGTACCAGAAACACAAAATTTTAGTATATATAAAAACTTTGGTAAACAGTGATTACAATAAAAGAAATTTTGTTAAAATATTTCAACAGCTGCTGTTGCAATAAAATTTAGAAGTTGTAAAGGGACTTTATGGGCACCCTGTACTACAGTGTCACTGGCAGTGCCGCAAAATGGTTCGAGACTTACTTAGCTAACAGGAAACAAAGGGCGCCATTGCAAAGTACCTGTCGAGTAAGCAATCAGCCTTCATCTGATACGGAATTAATTACAGTGGTGTTCCTCAAGGTATGTCCACCACTCCCATTTCTGCTACAGATATGGAGCCAGATCCAGATCCAAAACCACAACAACTAGGAAACAGTGTTCTACATACATTTGTGATGAATACTGGTGCTAGTGTTATAATGGCTTTAAATTTTCCACCTGCTTCTCCTGTAACTTACGAAGCCAAAGAATGCCACAACTCTAACTGTGATGATCATAATCGTAACAATTTGATATGGTTCACGCAATTTCACATGCTTACCGATACTACATCTCTCTGGTACATGAGTTTAAATACTTAGTTGTTGACACACACACACACACACACACACACACACACACACACACACACACACACACACACAGCAGTAAAAGACAAAGAAAAGAAGAAAGCTGTCAAGCAAGCAGTTGACAGCACATGCATACAGCAGCTATGTTACAACTTATCTCATTAAATTGAAGCTACCTTAAAATAATTCAAATAGAATAATCAATAATGAGAGTGGCGGGCTATGTATACACAACTCAGAGCCAATATCACTTAAATTAAATAAATCAAATTAAGATGGGACCTCACCAAAACCACAAGTGTTTCAAATTGTACATAGGACATCCCACATATGCAGCAGCTTTCTTATTGTACAGTCTTCTAGGTGTGAATATGCTGATGATAATTTATCGTTGTCCAACAGTCCTCGGGATCCATATGTTAAAGTAAAATCAATAGAGAAGTACGGCATTGGTGTGTACACTGCCCTTTGGGTTGTTAATCAGTCTCCAGAATGAGTATAAGACATTTTCCAAAACTGAACATCTGATTAGCAATAGCGATTTCGACCTTTGTTTGTATGTATGAATTTGGTGGTACTTCACACAGAACATTTTACATTTATGCTGTAACTTGGAACTCACAGAACAGGTGTAGTTCTCACATGTCTTAGTACTATCCATTGAATTATCATGTTTAGGGTTCCTCATTTCTACCGCAGACTCTAATCCACCACATCTTGGAAGCTGGACATTCCGTACAAATATATGGTCAGCAGTATAATTTTTGAACTGGTAGACAATTTTTCCTTCTTCTACAGTGAAATATATTCAGATGAAAACACTTCCTACTGAATCAGATGTATGCACACAAGGTGAGAGCACAAGACATACACAGTGTAAATGTATTGATGATGATTTATTGCTACCTAAAACTCCTTAAACATACATTCAGCTAGCATGTTTCACACACTATGGTCAAAGACTTTAAGAGGGTGAAATTACTATGTTGTACACCAAATACAACAGCAACTTTGTGATACAAGTCATTTATAGGTTTCTGGAAGCGTGTAAAGAGAATTGTTTATGAAAGTTAGGCAGCAGTAGCTGCCCGAGACACAAGCAGCAACATGGATGTAACTGATTTTGTGACTTTTACGAGTTCCTAACCAGAAGAGAATTTTATATCATCATCTGTGTGCTTTAATGGTTTAGTTTCTTGAGATTCTGCATGTTTATGTAAAATCTAATAGCCACAGTTCTCATGTTTACATTTGCATCGGAAAGTAAAGCAATTTTGTGGCATATTACAAGTTCCTAATCAGGGACGAATTATTTAGTTTCACCTGAGTGCTTCAGTAGTTAGGTTTTTGAATCTCTGCATATTAATCTAATTTGCTGTTGTTGTTGTGGTCTTCAGTCCTGAGACTGGTTTGATGCTGTTCTCCATGCTACTCTATCCTGTGGAAGCTTCTTCATCTCCCAGTACTTACTGCAACCTACATCCTTCTGAATCTGCTTAGTGTATTCATCTCTTGGTCTCCCTCTATGATTTTTACCCTCCATGCTGCCCTCCAATGCTAAATTTGTGATCCCTTGATGCCTCAGAACATGTCCTACCAACCGGTCCCTTCTTCTTGTCAAGTTGTGCCACAAAATCCTCTTCTCCCCAATTCTTTTCAATACCTTCTCATTAGTTATGTGATCTACCCATCTAATCTTCAGCATTCTTCTGTAGCACCACATTTCGAAAGCTTCTATTCTCTTCTTGTCCAAACTATTTATCATCCATGTTTTAGTTCCATACATGGCTACACTCCATACAAATACTTTCAGAAATGACTTCCTGACACTTACATTTATACTCGATGTTAACAAATTTCTGTTATTCGGAAATGCTTTTCTTGCCATTGCCAGTCTATATTTTATATCCTCTCTACTTCGACCATCATCAGTTATTTTGCTCCCCAAATAGCAGAACTCCTTTACTACTTTAAGTGTCTCATTTCCTAATCTAATTCACTCAGCATCACCCGACTTAATTCGACTACATTCAATTATCCTCATTTTGCTTTTATTGATGTTCATCTTATATTCTCATTTCAAGACACTGTCCATTCCGTTCAACCGCTCTTCCAAGTCCTTTGCTGTCTCTGACAGAATTACAATGTCATCGGCGAACCTCAAAGTTTATATTTCTTCTCCATGAATTTTAATACCTACTCCGAATTTCTCTTTTGTTTCCTTTACTGCTTGCTCAATATACAGATTGAATAACATCGGGGAGAGGCTACAACCCTGTCTCACTCCCTTCCCAACCACTGCTTCCCTTTCATGCCCCTCGACTCTTTTAACTGCCATCTGGTTTCTGTACAAATTGTAAATAGCCTTTCGCGCCCTGTATTTTACGCCTGCCACCTTTAGAATTTGAATGAGAGAATTCCAGTCAACATGGTCAAAAGCTTTCTCTAAGTCTATAAATGCTAGAAACGTAGGTTTGCCTTTCCTTAATCTTTCTTCTAAGATAAGTCGTAAGGTCAGTATTGCCTCACGTGTTGCAACATTTCTACGGAATCCAAACTGATCTTCCCCGAGGTCAGCTTCTACCAGTTTTTCCATTTGTCTGTAGAGAATTCACGTTAGTATTTTGCAGCTGTTAGTATTTTGCAGCTGTAACTTATTAAATCTAATTTATTAGGCACAATTCCTGTGTTTTTGTCAGGGTCTGCAGTAGAGTTGCACAGCACATGCCGATAGTCTGTTTATCTGCATGGTTCAGTTTTCCATGATCTTTGATATGGACAGGGACTGCGATTGTTGAGTGCTGATGCGAGCCAAGTTAATGACATTTCTCTCTCTGCTTCAGGCTGTGATGGCTTTGGTTACACAGCTTGAGGCTGCAGTGGATGGGTACAACTGTTGTGGGCCGGCCGTGGGGATCCAACGGATGTCCAGCACATCTGACTCCTCCAATCAGTTCTTACTGGTGGCCAGCCCAGTTACTACTCGCACTGAGGTTGACCCTTTACCTGTGGTCGAGTGGAAGGTCGCCCTGCGGTGTACCAGGCAGTGAAAGACTTCCCAGGTGGCTACACATAAGGCCTCCCCGATTTTTCTGACAAACAAGTTCCAGGTGCTGTCTGTGGCTGACACTGTCACTGAGCCAGATGCTATCGCCTGTCCTGTTTCAGAGGAAACCTCTCAGCCTGAAAGATCCACACAATCACAGAGGGTGAGATTATTGATAATTGGGAGCTCCAATGTTAGGCATGTCATGGGGAACCTTAGGGACATGACTGCCAAGAAGGGAAATAAAACCAATGTGCACTCTGTGTGCATACCAGGTGGTGTCATTCTAGATGTGGAACGGGTCTTCCCAGACGCCATCAAGAGCACAGGGTGCACCCAACTGCAGGTGGTTGCTCACATCGGTACCAACGATGTGTTTCACTTTGGATCAGAAGAGATTTTCTCTGGTTTCAAATGACTAACAGAAGTGGTAAAGGCTGCCAGACTTGCTTGCAAGATGAAAGCAGAGCTGACCATTTGCAGCATAGTCAACTGGAACGATTGCGGACCTCTGGTACAGAGCCAAGTGGAGGGTCTGAATCAGAGGCTCAGACGGTTCTGAGACTGTGTAGGCTGTGGATTCCTCGACTTGCGCCAAAGGGTGGTTGGGTTTCAGGTTTTGCTGAATAGGTCAGGTATCCACTATACGCGGGAGGCAGCTAGATGGATAGCAGGGGCTGTGTAACATAGACTGGGCAGTTTTTTAGGTTAGATTGTCATGGGAAAACACATGGGCTTCAGTCACAAAGGGTGCAGGCCGAACACAGGAAGAATATAGATACAGGAACCATTGGCATAACAGTTGTAACTAGTCATAGCTGTGCTGGGAAAGTACCAGAGCTCTAAGTGCTAATAGAAAACACTGATGCTTAAATAATTATAGGCACTGAAAGCTGGCTAAAGTCAGAGATAAGCTCAGCCGAAATTTTTGCGAAGAACCTAAAGGTGTTTCGTAAGGATAGGCTAAACACAGTTGGCGGTGGTATGTTTGTTGCTGTTAGAAGTAGTTTATCTTGTTGCAAAATTGAAGTAGATAGTTCCTGTAAGTTAGTACGGACAGAGGTCATTCTTGGCAACCAGAATAAAATAATAATTGGATCCTTATACTGACCTCCCAATTCACATGATACAGTTGCTGAAAGGTTCAAGGAAAACTTGAGTTTGATTTCAAACATGTACCCATCTCATACGATTATAGGTGATGGTGACTTTAATTTACCCTCGATATGTTGGCGAAAATACATGTTTCATTCCAGAGGTACACACAAAACATCATCCGAAATTGTGCTAAATGCATTCTCTGAAAATTATTTTGAGTAGTTAGTTCATGAGCCCACACGAATAGTAAATGTTTGTGAAAACACACTTGACCTCTTAGCAACAAATAATCGTGGGTTAATAATGAGCATCAAAACGGATACAAGGATTAGTGAACATAGGGTTGTCATAGCAAGATTGAATATTGTAACCCCCAAATCGCTCAAAAATAAACCTATTTAAAAAAGCAGATAAAAATTCACTTGACACCTTCCTGAGAGACAATGTCCACTCATTCCAAATTAACAATATACATGTAGACCAGGTGTGGCTTGAATTCAGAGAAATAGTATCAGCAGCAATTGAGAGATTTATACCAAATAAATTAACAAACGATGGAGCTGATCCTCCTTGGTACACAAAATGGGTCGGAACACTGTTGCAGAAACAACAAAATAAACATGTCTAATTTAAACAGACGCAAAATCCCCAACATTGGCGATCTACAGAAGCTCAAATGCAAGATGCTTATAACAGTTTTCACAATGAAACTTTGCCTCAAAACCTGGCAGAAAATCCAAAGAGATTCTGGTTCCATGTGAAGTATGTTAGCAGCAAGACACAATCAATGCCTTCTCTGCGCGATAGCAATGGAGATACTATCGAAGATAGTGCTTCCATAGCAGAGTTACTAAACACAGCCTTCCGAAATGCATTCACAAGAGAAGATGAAGTAAATATTCCAGAATTCGAATCAAGAACAGCTGCCAACATGAGTAACGCAGAAGTAAATATCCTCGGAGTAGTGAAACAACTTAAATCACTTAATAAAAGCAAGTCTTCTGGTCCAGACTGTACACCAATTAGGTTCCTTTTAGAGTGTGCTGATGCATTAGCTTCATATTTAACAATCATATACAACTGTTTGCTTGACGAAAGATCCAAATCCAAAGACTGGAAAGTTTCACAGGTCACACCAATATTCAAGAAAGGTAGTTGGAGTAATCCCCTAAATTACAGGCACATATCATTAACATTGATATGCAGCAGGATCCTGGAACATATATTGTGTTCAAACATTATGAACATTTCCCGTTGGCTTTTGACACTGTACCACACAAGCAACTTTTAGTAAAATTGTGTGCTTATGGAATATCATCTCAGTTATGTGACTGGATTTGTGATTTCCTGTCAGAGAGGTCACAGTTTGTAGTAATTAACAGAAAGTCGGTTTGCAGATGATGCTGTCGTTTATCGACTAATAAAGTCATCAGAAGATCAAAACAAATTGCAAAATGATTTAGAAAAGATATCTGAAAGGTGTGAAAATTGGCAGTTGACCCTAAATAACGAAAAGTGTGAGTTCATCCACATGAGTGGCAAAAGGAACTCAATAAACTTCAGTTACACTATAAATCAGTCAAATCTAAAGGTCATAAATTCAACTAAATATTTAGGAATTGAACAACTTAAATTGGAAGGCACACACAGAAAATGTTGTGGGGAAGGCTAACCAAAGACTGTGTTTTGTTGGCAGGACACTTAGAAAATGTAACAGATCTACTAACGAGATTGCCTACACTAAGCTTGTCTCTCCTGTTTTAGACTACTGCTGCACGGTGTGGGATCCTTACCAGATAAGATTGACAGAGTACCTCGAAAAAGTTAAAAGAATGACAGCACATTTTGTATTACTGTGAACTATGGGAGAGAGTGTCACTGAAATGATACAGGATTTGGGCAGGACATCATTAAAAGAAAGGCGTTTTATGTTGTGATGAAATCTTCTCACGAAATTCCAATCACCAACTTTCTCCTCCAAATGTAAAAATATTTTGCTGACACTGACCTACATAGGGAGAAATGATCACCACCATAAAATAAGGGAAATTAGAGCTTTTACAGAAAGATACAGGTGTTCATTCTTTTCGCACACTATACGAGATTGGAATAATAGAGAATTGTGAAGGTTGTTCGATGAACCCTTTGCCAGGCACTTAAATGTAGATGTAGTTGTAGATGTAGAAATCCACATCCAATTATGACTTGAAAATTATGGTACATTCACATTATTCCTATAAAATGACAGTCAGCAATGGTAAATGTACGTGACGACACGGCGATATCTTACAAGAGTAAGACATTGCAACACAACATTTCAACATCAAAAACAGGCACCAGTGTGCGACACTAGTCCACAGCACATCCTGGATTTAATGCTGAGCAGAAGTTGGGAACACTAATGTTATTTTCCAACAGATAGTTGACAATGTAATCACAAAGCAGGTTAAGAAACGTCCCTCTCACACTGAGAATCTCCATAGGGATCCATATCTCAAGAGTCCAAGTCACACAGGTTCAACACACTTGAATGCTTAAAGTTACTTGAAAGTGGTCCACATCTGTTCTCCCATTGCTCCTTATGCAAGTGGAATTACAAAAGGGGCCAACTTAGCAGTGATGTAAGATATTCTCCACAATGTCTTATATGCAGGCATGCAGAGTATTCATTGTTGTTACTTTAAGGTTTAGGAATTAGCAGAAACAACATCAAATTATTTAACACCACGCATCAGAAACTGCACATCACACCTCTCCTTTGTGGTGAATTGTAATGGTGCTTGTACAGGAAAATGTGCTGTAATAGTTCATACAGACATATGTGTTGCTTTGACTCAGTTGGTATAGCACCACACTAGTGGCTGTAGATTAGTAGTAGTAGATCATTCCACAGATTCGAACAGTATACCCCATGGCAAATCGGTATGATAGATTCATACTATGCATTGCAATAGGTTCACAACTAAGTGTAGTGGTAAATTCAGAAGGATTCTCAGCCAGCTGCACCACAGCGACTCTCACTATCTCGATGGTTGACATTATTATTTTTAAGTAACACTGATTTTCATCATAGGATGGCAATGTAAATTTGATATTGGTGGAAACAAAATGTTAAACAACAACTATATTTTTAAGTGGTTCCTCACATGAATTATAAGTGTTTTACATTGTAAATAGTACATTTAACATTTCCGGCAGATTTATCTCCATCACTCAGCCGTAGCGTCCAGCCCTACTAACTGTCAAGAATATATTGGCCAACTAGACCACCTTGATATAAGACTCAATTGCACTGGTGGAACTCACAGACTGTTATGAATGAATGAATGAAATTTTATTGTCATTTAGCTATTACAGCAATTGACAAAGTTAAGTTACACATATACAAGTTATACAGCATATATACAAGTGTTCAAGATCAATATGTCACTATTGGTTTTCCATAAAATACAATATTTAAAATGAAATAATATGAAAACATTGCACCATGAATCACTCAGTTAAAGAAATTATGCTGCACTCTCCAAACTGGTACCACTATGATATTTTACAGCAATAAAATTCCTGAAGTGAGTAGCAAGGATTTGCACCTAATCAACTGAATAATTTGTCTTTAAATAAATCAAATTGAGTTTCGACCACATTCTAGTGGCAGTTTGTTAAACATCTTCATACCCACCACTCCGTAGCTGTTCAGTGACTTGGATAATCTGTAGTAAGGTATGTCGAGATGGCTGCTATTTCTGGTTCCGTGAGAGTGTACATCTCTTCTATGATGGTACTCTGATAAGTTGCTCTTTATATGCAGTAGAGCAGTGTAAATATACATGTTTATAACATTTAATATTTTTAATAAACGATTTATTGCAGCAAAATAGCCATTATATGAGGGCAGTTCAATAAGTAATGCAACACATTTTTTTCTGAAACAGGGGTTGTTTTATTCAGCATTGAAATACATCAGGTTATTCCCCAATCTTTTAGCTACACAACACTATTTTTCAACGTAATCTCCATTCAATGCTACGGCCTTACTCCACCTTGAAATGAGGGCCTGTATGCCTGCACGGTACCATTCCTCTGGTCGATGTTGGAGCCAACGTTGTACTGCATCAATAACTTCTTGATCATCCGCGTAGTGCCTCCCACGGATTGCGTCCTTCATTGGGCCAAACATATGGAAATCCGACGGTGCGAGATCGGGGCTGTATGGTGCATGAGGAAGAACAGTCCACTGAAGTTTTGTGAGCTCCTCTCGGGTGCGAAGACTTGTGTGAGGTCTTGCGTTGTCATGAAGAAGGAGAAGTTCGTTCAGATTTTTGTGCCTATGAACATGCTGAAGTCGTTTCTTCAATTTCTGAAGAGTAGCACAATACACTTCAGAGTTGATCGTTTGACCATGGGGAAGGACATCGAACAGAATAACCCCTTCAGCGTCCCAGAAGACTGTAACCATGACTTTACCGGCTGAGGGTATGGCTTTAAACTTTTTCTTGGTCGGGGAGTGGGTGTGGCGCCACTCCATTGATTGCCGTTTTGTTTCAGGTTCAAAGTGATGAACCCATGTTTCATCACCTGTAACAATCTTTGACAAGAAATTGTCACCCTCAGCCACATGACGAGCAAGCAATTCCGCACAGATGGTTCTCCTTTGCTCTTTATGGTGTTCGGTTAGACAACGAGGGACCCAGCCGGAACAAACCTTTGAATATCCCAACTGGTGAACAATTGTGACAGCACTACCAACAGAGATGTCAAGTTGAGCACTGAGTTGTTTGATGGTGATCCGTCGATCATCTCGAACGAGGGTGTTCCCACACTCCGCCATTGCAGGAGTCACAGCTGTGCACGGCCGGCCCGCACGCGGGAGATCAGACAGTCTTGCTTGACCTTGCGGCGATGATGACACACGCTTTGCCCAACAACTCACCATGCTTTTGTCCACTGCCAGATCACCATAGACATTCTGCAAGCGCCTATGAATATCTGAGATGCCCTGGTTTTCCGCCAAAAGAAACTCGATCACTGCCCGTTGTTTGCAACGCACATCCGTTACAGACGCCATTTTAACAGCTCCGTACAGCGCTGCCACCTGTCGGAAGTCAATGAAACTATACGAGACAAAGCGGGAATGTTTGAAAATATTTCACAAGAAATTTCCAGTTTTTTCAACCAAAATTGGCCGAGAAAAAAAATGTGTTGCATTACTTATTGAACTGCCCTCGTAGTTATACATTAGATGACAATTATTTGAGAGTGAATTACAAGGATGTGTTGAGTGTCTGCGTTTATAACAGTTAATATTTTTAAGTTGATAAAGAGTAGTTTGCAGTGGGCCTGTTTATCACTGTTTGTGATAATTCGAATTACTTTCCTCTGAAGTACCAAACTGTCCTGAAGGTGTGAACTATTGCCCCATATTAAAAGCCCATAAGATATAATGCTTTGAAAAAAAGCAAAATAGGCTGATCTTACATAGGCCGCAGGTACATGGTTTTTTATATTCCTTAACAAATTCACCACTCTAGACAGCCTTGCACTAATGTATTTAATATGTGGCTCCCAAGTCAATTTACTATTATGACAATACCTAAGAACTTAACACTATCCGTGAAGTCTTCTACTGGCAGAACTCTTAAACTAAATACAGTATTTTGAGTTTTACTCTCATTAAGCAGGAACCAATTGGCTCGAAACCAGACTGATGCCTGTGATATTGTGTCATTTGCCACATTTGTCTGAGCTGATATTGAAAAAAGTGGTATCATCTGCATAGAGAATGGAGTGAGTATTTATGTAAGATGGTAGATCGTTTGTCATTAGGATAAATAGCAGAGGTCCTAATACTGAGTCTTGTGGCACATCGCACTTAACTTCAGCTAGCTGTGATCTCTGTTTACCAATACAAACAATTTCTTTGCATTTGCTGAGGAAAGATTTGAAAATGACGTCAACTTCACTGTTTGTGATTCTGTAATAAACTAGTTTGCTGAGGAGTGAAATATGCTCCACACAATCGAAGGATTTGCTTAAATCACAAAATGTAGCCTGAGCAAAATTTTTTCGTTCATAAGCATTAAGTACTTTTTTAATCAGGGAGTCAATGGCATGGACTGTGGATTTTCCCTTCCTAAAGCCAAATTGTACCACAGTAATAATGTTATTACATGTCAGATAATCAAACAACTGGGAGTTGATGATGGATTCCAAAACTTTAGATAAAATAGGTGTCACAGATATTGAGCGATAGCTAGATGGGCAATTTTTGTCTCCTTTTTGTAAATGGGCACCACCCTGGATAATTTTAATGCATCTGGGAATACTCCTTCAATTAGACATCTGTTTATACATTTAGTAGGAGGATATACTATGTGCCCAATTATCTTTTTTAACATATTACAAGAAATACGGGAGGACGACAGTTCAATCCCGCATCCGGCCATCCTGATTTAGGTTTTCCGTGATTTCCCTAAATCACTCCAGGCAAATGCCGGGATGGTTCCTTTGATATGGCACAGCCGACTTCCTTCCCCGTCCTTCCATAATCCGATGAGACCGATGACGTCGCTGTTTGGTCTCTTCTCCCAAACAACCCAACAACCAACTACAAGAAATACCATATATATCTTCACTATCAGAGGTCCTAAAATTATTTACAATAGTTAAAACAACATCTGGTGTGACCTCTGTTAAGAAGAATTTATCTTTCAGGTTGTAGTCTACATTATGATATTTAATTAGATCAGCTACAGTTTCTTGAGGCCTCCCAATGCTTTCCCTAATTTGGTTAACAGATTTTATACAGTAGTAATTAAATTCATCTACTGAAATTTCTACCCCAGCTTTCTGCTTGCTTTTGGCCACTGAATTTATTATAGTCCATGCTTTTTTGCATTTATTTTTTGATGACTCAGTGCTGACTACGTTACGTCATTTTTTGGCCTCATTTAAAGCATACTTATGTTCCTTTTGTGCTCTTGAGTACCTTTGTTTAGTCATATCAGTTTTCTGAAGTCTGTAAGAATCTCTATACAACAACCACCTCCTTTTCATATTGGCCAGTTGAGCAGTATACTATGGATTCTTATCCCTGTGCCTATTACTGTTTCTTTTAAGGTTAACTTTACATTTGCATTGAGGGCAGTTGGTCTCCAATATATTTAAGAAAGAATGAAAAAATCTATTGAACAATGTATTGGCAGAGCCCTGAGCATTATTGTTAAACATATGTGACCAGTCATAATTACTGATTGAGACCATCAAATTAGACAATTTTTCTTGCGTTATTGGTCTTGTGATGACTATTTTAGGCTCTTTAAACTCCTTATAGTCCATATTACCTATTTTACTGAGTCATGGTCCGAGAAATCGAAGACAACCACATCTGAAGACAGTAACTCTCTATTTACATTTGTAATTATGTTGTCGAGACAGGCATACTGTCTTGTGGGTTTGCAGTTCATAAAATGAAGCTGAATTGTTGTAACAGGTTTTTGAATTCTTTTACAGTGTGCATGTCTTTGTTTACATCAAATGTGGCATTGATGTCACCACCAATCACTATACTATATTTCTTCCACTGAGGTCTAAGAAAGAAATTTAGTAAAGTCTCAGGTTTTTCTAAAAATATTAATGGACTTCCATCTGGTGATCTATAAAGAGATACAATAGCAAGTAACTAGCACTGTACACTATGGAATGCCTGTGTGGTACTGAGAGTGTTGACGGCGATCATGAAAGCTGTAGTTTGGGAAGTATTTTGCTACAGTTGGGGTGTGTTTTTGGATATTTTGGTACAGTTTGAAGACATTTTGATATGCTGTATTTTGATGTAACATATATGGCATGAAATGTTATGCAGCCTCCACTGCTCAGTTGCCTACTTCAGATAAATTCATCAAAGTCCAAACGCCATCTCAATTTACTTCAGATTTATCAGACCACTTCAGTAGAAGTCTCTGCTATGAAAATTTATCATGTTACTCACATGAGACATTCTAAGAGAGTAAACCACTGAGCTGAGTAATGATATGATGTCACCCTACAGGTACCAACACGAATGGTTCTAAGTGTGGAATCTGTGACATCTTTGATGACATCAGAATGGTTGACCTAAGCATGTGGGCACAGTCCAAAATAATTGTTCCAACTCCCATGGTGCTGTAGTCATATAGTGGTCACTGATCCCTCTCTCATCAGTGACACTGTTGAAGAGATTGCACTGCCTCAAACCCACTCATTAGAGATACAGGTGCTAGACTTTTGGTCACTAGACATGTACAAACTTTCTCAAAGAACAACTCCAACCTGCCAGCTCTGACATGTACAACCATTCTCACAATTTATCTACAGACTGTGGCATGTCCTCCCAGTCACCATCAGATGACTTCATTGTGTCAGACTATGGTTTTATGCTGACCATGTCAGGAAAAAAGTGACTTGCAAACTCTGTGGCTTGTTTGCAACAGGAGCCAGCCCCGTCACTCCATAACTGTCACAATTTGCTGCAGTAATTTTGCTATGAGCTGTGCTGCATGCACAGTGGAGTCATGCAGCAACTCACCATTTAAAATCTGATCACCAGCAGGTATTTGTTATTTAGCATTTATCATTCCTAGAAAGTTTTCAAAATTTCTTATGTTTTTAGTGTTTGTATTTTCTGGAATATTTCAGATTCTTATATATAGCAGAGCCCTGCATTCATGAGGCAGTTCTGTTGTGTCTATATTATATGCTTTCAGTACTAAGTGTTGTACTTCATTGACGACTGTGCTGTTGGATTTGGACTTGATTGTGGTTACGATGTCACAATATGAAGCAGGTCAAGAGTGGCCAACATGGTTTCTAGCTGTTCATGAAAATGAACCTACTCCTTCATTACGATACTGCAGTGGCTACAATCTGTATCCATTTCAGTATATGAACTTAGATCTTTCCAGGACAAAAAGACATAGGGGAATGAAGTGCAAGTGTAGGTTGTTCATATGTAAAAAGTATATTAGCAACAGTGCAAAGACTTAGATGCATCTGTTGAGGGAGTCACTGTGTCTATTGTTGATAACATGGGATCTGAGATTACCTTACTGAAAGCTATTTAATGGTCACCAGTTCAAGCTGAATAATATGACAGCGGCTTATAGTATGATATCTGAAGCAGTTTTTGTGGGGCACAGCACCTAAGACTTGTTGGTTAAGTGACTACGTGTTGTACCCAGAGTTCCACCAGGTCACTGTCTCTTATGAATAGGGCCTGCAAATCTACCACTGACTTGCCAGTCACACTCAAGCTGACAAGTGGTGATACATCCTGTATTTCATGGAGAGCAGACAGTACCCATGGGAGAAGATATTACTTGAGGTACCTTTAGTATCTCTTGTATACACCTCTCAGTAGCCTGCCCAAGACACTCATTTGCTGCAGGTTTCAGTCAGTTGACAGCAATTAGGGCAATTCACAGCTGCTCACAAACAAAAATTAACTTGTCCATTTCCTGAGAACAACATTTGTAGTGTTATGTTTGTCTTAGTTCAGTTTAGTTTGTGTAGTTTTGTGTGGATAATTAGTATAATATGTCATATGAAGTGTAAAAGTCAGTTTACAGGCTGTTTAACATGATTAGTAATTAAATATGGCTGTATGCTTAAGTTTTACAAACAAGTTTATAGAACAGCAAAAAAATCATTTTAATAACAAAAGTAAGTATGCTATTGTTCTGCACTACACACAAAAAAGTTAATTGAGATTACTTTGATGGAATGTGAGTATAGGTCAAGAAGAATATTGTGTTGTACAATGCATGTTATGTTACAGTTTTACTCCAACCACTGTTTGGTGGTTGATTGTACCTGCTAGACTTTATCTGCTGTTGCTGGAGCCTATCAGCAATGGACTCTACAAAAGGCACTCACCTTCTTTACCTGGCAATGCTCAACTAAAACCCTCTACTGATTTTTAGGTACCCACCTTACTATTGCCTAAAATCAGGTTGAAACACATCACCTATGCTCTCCTACCAGAGTTAATAAAAATAAATCTTTCATAGCCTCCTTGCACTTGTGAAAAGAATGGGAGAGAACAATTTTGGAACTTAACAGTGTGTGCATTGGTTAACAATGTATGTATCGGTTTGTACATGATGAGGGCAACCACCTAGCAGACATGGAACCAGCTTAGTAACTCAACAGCACCAGAAATTCAATGAAAAGAGGATCTGAGAAATTACCATACTATCCCTGTCCTCCCAGTCATATCCAAAGTATTTGAGAAAAATAGCTGCATAACAGATAATAAATTTTATCACAAAACAATGAAATGGCAGGTATGTTCAGTGACCTTACACAAGTATTTGATTGGGTGGATCACCCCATGCTGCTTCATAAACTAGACTGCTACGGTATCAGACAAAGTGATCTGCAGTGGCACCAGTCTTACCTGACAAACAGGAAGCGAAGGATAATCATAAAATATAATGCTATAGATCATGCATCTCAATGGAACATAATTTTACAAGGAGCCCTCAAGCCTCAGTCTTAGGGCCATCTCTTTTACCTTTTACGAAAATGATTTACGTCTCAGTATCAGTGCTCAGTTAGTCATGGTTACCAATGATACTTCAGTACTTATGGAAAAAGAAAATGCAAGATAAATCATGGATAGTGTCATGAACACAATAAACAACCTGAAATCATGGTACCAACAACATGGTCTTAGCATTCACATTTCAAAGACACTGTTCTCACAATTTAAAACAAAACAATCAAAAATCAATACAATACATAAAAATCAAGTTATGAAAGAAGCTCAGTACATCAAATTCTTGGATTAAACTTAGACAAAATCTAAGCTGGCGAGCACACATACAAATAGATTGTGTGGCTACTAAATTTAACAGCCTTGGTTTTGCAGTGGACATACTACCTGGGGTAACATTCATAAAGAGCAGGAATGTGGTGTGTCACCATTACTTTGAATCCATGATTAGATATGGTTTAATTTTTGAGGGGAATTCAATGTCATGAATATTGCTATTTCAAAAACAACTCATTAGAAAATGTGTGGTGCCCATCCAAGAGTGTCCTGTTGCCCATTATTCAAGTACCTAAAATCTTCCCTATCTCTACATTGTACATACTTCAAATTATTATCTTTTTGAACAGTAATCCTAAACTAAATGAAGAAAATCATTTCAAACAAATGTACAACACTAGGCAAAAATAAAATTTCATGCTTTCAAAACGCCTCTTAAAACTCTACCAACAGGAACAACAATACATGCTTGAAAACTACAAGGGGATATCTGAGTATGGAGATAGGTTCACTGAAGAGAAAAATACATGATCCTCTGGTCGAAAATGCTACTACTCAGTGGAAGAATTTATGAATGATAAGATGATAATCTGAACACTGCCTGTTTAATATCATAGTGTAGTGTTTAATATTGTATTTATAAATTAATGTGTGGCAAATTTAGATGCCAGGTACTGGTACATCATAAGAGAAACTATTTAATAATATTATTGTGTTACATACAAAACTGTGCTTGTAAAACCATGGTAGAGAATTAAGTAACTATCAATATCGTAAGACAAAAATTGACATGTGCCCTGTACAGTACAATCAGATTATCTATAAAATGAATGCTATGAGATGAATACCACACAATCCTCAACAGGTCAGTCATCAGTCAAATTCCATACACATTAGTTTCATTATGACCATACTGATGAGCTTGAAACAAATATCATATTCTTCTTTTACTAAATTATAAGTTTACTGTGGGTAGTTCTCATGTTTCCTTTCTCACCACCATATTTTCTTCTCTAAAACTGGTCACACATGCTAAATAATTTTCACGTTGCATGACATTGCAGAAGCAAAATATTTATTGATCTTCCAGTGTTTTCCAAACAATTACCTAAATTGAAGTATTTTGTTGTGTAAAGTTTTGTAATTGAATCATATATATCCATGAACACAGTACGTAAAATGCGGAAATAACATTTGAATGGAGATTATACTGATGAGCATAAAACATTATTAATTAATTAATTCCTAAGAATTCTTCAAATTAGTAGAATTTGTTGCATTTTAGGTAAGATTCTAATACTTTCTTCCATTTATTTAATTGTGGTGACTGAGCTGACAATCGAAATCAATGTCAGAACTTGTTGCAAAATTTTCTATTTGTCATTATTATGAATGAGGAGTAACCCTGAAGAAGATAAATCCAGCAGGTGACTCTTTGTAGTGTCAGGTATTTGCAAATCCCACCTCATGTTACGAGGTGCATTCAAGTTCTAAGGCCTCTGATTTTTTTTCTCCGGACTGGAAAGAGATAGAAACATACGCATTGTTTTAAAATGAGGCCGCGTTCATTGTCAATATGTCCCAGAGATGGCAGCACCGTACAGCAGATGGAATTTTACTGCCAGCGGCGAGAATGAGAACTGTTTTAAATACTTAAAATGGCGACGTTTTCCTTACTTGAACAGCGTGCAGTCATTCGTTTTCTGAATTTGCGTGGTGTGAAACCAATTGAAATTCATCAACAGTTGAAGGAGACTTGTGGTGATGGAGTTATGGATGTGTCAAAAGTGCGTTCGTGGGTGCAACAGTTTAATGAGGGCAGAACATCGTGTGACAACAAACCGAAAATACCTCGGGCTCGCACAAGCCGGTTTGACGACATGATCGAGAAAGTCAAGAGAATTTTTTTGGGGGATCGCCGAATGACTGTTGAACAGATTGCCTCCAGAGTTGCCATTTCTATGGGTTCTGTGCATACAATCCTGCATGACAACCTGAAAATGCGAAAAGTGTCATCCAGGTGGGTGCCACGAATGCTGACGGACGACCACATGGCTGCCCGTGTGGCATGTTGCCAAGCAATGTTGACGCGCAACAACAGCATGAATGGGACTTTCTTTTCTCGGTTGTGACAATGGATGAGACGTGGATGCCATTTTTCAATCCAGAAACAAAGCGCCAGTCAGCTCAATGGAAGCACACAGATTCACCGCCACCAAAAAAATTTCGGGTAACCGCCAGTGCTGAAAAAATGATGGTGTCCATGTTCTGGGACAGCGAGGGTGTAATCCTTACCCATTGCATTCCAAAGGGCACTACGGTAACATGTTTTGAAGAACAAATTCCTTCCTGCACTGCAACAAAAACGTCCGGGAAGGACTGCGCGTGTGCTGTTTCACCAAGACAACGCACCCGCACATCGAGCTAACGTTACGCAACAGTTTCTTTGTGATAACAACTTTGAAGTGATTCCTCATGCTCCCTACTCACCTGACCTGGCTCCTAGTGACTTTTGGCTTTTTCCAACAATGAAAGACACTCTCCGTGGCCACACATTCACCAGCCGTGCTGCTACTGCCTCAGCGATTTTCCAGTGGTCAAAACAGACTCCTAAAGAAGCCTTCGCCGCTGCCATGGAATCATGGAGTCAGTGTTGTGAAAAATGTGTACGTCTGCAGGGCGATTACGTCGAGAAGTAATGCCAGTTTTATCGATTTTGGGTGAGTAGTTAATTACAAAAAAAATCGGTGGCCTTAGAACTTGAATGCACCTCGTAAAATTCCTGGTGTTTAGTATTATAGAGAGAAGCCTATTGAAAATGAAACCTGCTAAATGGTGCACATCTTTCTGTCCATTGCTTGAGGATGTGTTATTCAAGTACATATAATTTTTCTGTCTAGCATTCACTGAATGAATGTTGCAATGTTTTCTGAATGAGTCACTATTAGCAGCAACAAGTCTCATGATGGAATACATGTACATGGACGCCAGAGTTAGAATTCTGAGACACCAGAACAATAGCTTTTTATTTATTTATCTATTTATTTCTTTAGTCATCTGTAAACATATTAAAGTGTATGGATGTTGCCAGTTTGTGTACATTAACATAGTTATACCATTTTTCGTTACACCCAGTTTACAATTGGTACCTCAGATAAGTCTTTTTCTGGGCTAGGAATATTCTTGGTGAGTGCACAGAATCTCCCCAAAATATAATACTGTACAATATAATACAATGAAAGTAAGGAAAGTATACAAGAATGTCCTGAAGAAGTGTGTTCTGCAGTTTGTAAATATTGGAAGTATTTTTCTTTGTAAGTCTGTTTTCATCCATCATACATAGGTCTCTGTAGAACTGTACGCATCTTTCCCTTAACTTATCTCAGATGTTGTCTTATTTTTGTAGAGTTCCTTTGTAGGTTGACTTACTCAAATTCTGTCTCTGGGAATAGTGCCATGGATGTTTCTGTTCTTGTTCTCAGTGCCATGAATTTTTATCATTCCTTTAATTACTGTGGTTTCTGCCACATGTAAGAGATCTGGTGAAACATTCATGTTGCAGTATCATAATTTTATATTTATGAAATACTGGTCATTTGTTGCATAGATTCCATGTCAGTTTGTATATCTTTTGCATTTTGAATACCCTTTCTGTATTGGAAATCATGTTCAGTCCTTTGGGTTGGGAGGTTTCTCCTTCCCACTTGTGGTAAGTGACCTATGAGGCTTCCCATACTGTGTTTTCAGTTATTCATTTGTTGTTGATGTAGTATTAGGCACTTACCCACCAATAGTGGTGTCTGCATTACAGTAAACAAAAGGTCTTTCAAAATACATTTATGGTACCTATAGCATATAGTGTTTTGTAGTACATACTATTTCTACTAGTGAAAAGCATATCCTGCTAAATATTTTGGAAAAAACTGAAATTTTCTCACGTTTGATGAAACATCTGAAGATAATTTTGATCCCTTCAGATAATGAAGTAGGCCTACTCATTTGCTGCGCCCAAATGCACATTATTGAACTGACAGATATATTGTCTTAAAATATTTGCTGCACAAGATGTGTTGATATACAACAAATATCCCTGAAATGGCACTTAAACCTCATCACCCTGCACACCCCAAAGCTTTAATACAGCCTTTCTTGATGTTCCCATGGGAATGCAATCAAAGATATGGAAGCATTTGCGATATAACACTCTTTGTCAAGTTTTAAACTAGAATACTTACTTCCTAGTTTATAGTTATACTCATTCCTAGAGGTGACTTTGCTCCATCTACAACATTAACTTCAAAATGCTCAGTTAAGTCTTGATAACAGTTTGTTTTTCATCAAAGTGTTATCACAAAAGACATAAAAACCATCATGATGCAAAGCAAGAATTTTAAGATTTTTACCTGACCATTAAATGAATGAACAACTTTTATGAGTATTCACATTAGCTAGGTCTAAAAGTACACTTTTTGCCTTTTCATTCCACTGTCTAGCTGACCATTTTAAACCATAGGTGATCTCAGACATTTTATTATCTTTTCATACAAAACCATTTGGTTCTTTTGTGAGAAGAGTTTTAGGATAAAAATGATTAATTTTAAGATCAGGCTTTACAGCTAAACTGCGGGGAGATCTAAGAGTACTTTAGCTTACAAATGATGAAAATGTTTCATCATAATCTATACCAAACATTTGAGTAAATCCCTTTAGCAGCAAGTCTAGCATGATAGCGTGCTGCGCAATCTGCACCCCTTTTCAACTTACTTACACATTTGTTTTCTATACCTCCACTCTTTGGTGGATCCACCACTGTTCTGGACTCACTTTATTTCCTCTTCCATGGTCTTTATCCATTCTTTACTGCCACTCCTTAACATGGCATTTCCCAGGTTGAAAGTATCTTCTCCTGAACTAGAAGAATCACTTACAAATAGGTGAAATAATGTGGGTACTCCTTGAGTTTGCCTATGTGAACTGACCTTCTGATTTGTCCATCATCTTCTGAGCATTGGGGTCCATCAGCACCATCTCAGTCTTCTCTGTGGCTGCCAGTGACTTAGCACCTTGGGTACAGTCCAGGTCTTGATCAGTGTCTGCAGTATCACTCCCACCATTGATGACTTCCAATACTTCCTCTGACTCACCCCATCCAGCAAGCCATTCACTTGTCCAAAACACACAGTAATCTTTACTTTGAGCTGATGACCTGGTATCGTCCGGAAAAACAATATTTCTGCCTTTGACTATTTTCTAGGGACTCTGTGGATCAGATAGTCTGTAACTTTTGGTCATTTCACCATAACCGAAAAAAGTAAGTCTGTTAGTCTTGGTCTCCTAATCTCTTATATTTTGATATAAGGGCTCGACAACCAAATACTTTTAAATGGTAAAAAAAAAATATTATTGTCAAGCACACATGAGTTACACTTATCAAAAAGTCAGAAGGACAACATTTCAACTTGATGCCTCCACTCCATAAACATGACTTAAGTCCTGTGTCAACTCTGACATGACCAAGTGTACTCTATCCTAAGTGTTCCAAGTTACTAAATTTACTAACAGCCAGAGCATGCTCAACTGACAGAGGCTGAACATTTTTAGTTAATAGATGCCATTTGACTACTTCTACATCTACATTTATACTCCGCAAGCCACCCAACGGTGTGTGGCGGAGGGCACTTTACGTGCCACTGTCATTACCTCCCTTTCCTGTTCCAGTCGCATATGGTTCGTGGGAAGAACGACTGTCTGAAAGCCTCCGTGCGCGCTCTAATCTCTCTAATTTTACATTCGTGATCTCCTCGGGAGGTATGAGTAGGGGGAAGCAATATATTCGATACCTCATCCAGAAACGCACCCTCTCGAAACCTGGCGAGCAAGCTACACCGCGATGCAGAGAGCCTCTCTTGCAGAGTCTGCCACTTGTGTTTGTTAAACATCTGCGTAACCCTATCACGGTTACCAAATAACCCTGTGACGAAACGCGCCACTCTTCTTTGGATCTTCTCTATCTCCTCCGTCAACCCGATCTGGCACGGATCCCACTCTGATGAGCAATACTCAAGTATAGGTCGAACGAGTGTTTTGTAAGCCACCTTCTTTGTTCATGGACTCCAATCAACTACAAAGTAGCTCACCCCTTATGAGCATCTTACATGTATTATTGTCAAAAACAATATTTACGCCTCTCTTAACCAAAGGAGACACTGACAAAAATTTCTGGGAAAAGCCAGGGACAAGAATAACATAACTGACAATAGAATTTCCTTTCCCTTCACTTACTAGTTAAACATTATCAGCACATTACAATTTTTTGTTTGCAGTTTTCTGGCACAAAATCTTGAAACCACACCTTTCTTGAAGTCAAGTCAGCGATCCACTCTTTCTCATTGAAATCTGACACACAGTGCACAAAACAATGACTTGTTAACTTCCTTGGAATCCTTCTTCGAGTATGCGCCAGCTGGGGTGGCCGAGCAGTTCTAGGCGCTACAGTCTAAAACAGCATGACCGCTACAGTTGCAGGTTTGAGTCCTGCCTCGGGCATGGATGTGTGTGATGTCCTTAGGTTAGTTAGGTTTAAGTAGTTCTACGATCTAGGGGACTGATGACCTCAGAAGTTAAGTCCCATAGTGCTCTGAGCCATTTGATCCGTTTTTGAACCTTCTTTGATGATCTGAATTGACCATAATTTAGGCGATTGAAACATTTTATTTTTTTAATTTCTTGTCTTTGGAAAACTGCTGCTCTGATTTCTTACAGTCCTTTGTGACTTGTCTTTGGAAAACTGCTGCTCTGATTTCTTACAGTCCTTTGTGACTGAAGCACACTCGCCACCATCTTTGTCCAAGTTGAACTATTCTTTCACACTTCCATTTAGCAGCTTTTATTTCGTGTTTTCCAGTGTGAAATTTTCATCTGCTGTACTGGATTCTATGCCCATCCAATAAGGCAGATAAACTTTTGGTAAACCTCTTGACAGAATGTGTATAATTAGTCCATTATCAACTGGCTTGCCCATGCTGCATAGTTTTTTTGACTAAATCCAGAATATGGGCAACCTAATTCTGACCATTTCCTTTACAAGCAGATAATAAGGTGTCCCACCTAGCATCCCAGTGATCCATTCATCTGGTTTTATTCTTATCAGCAAACAATTTTTCTAGGGTGTCCTGAGCTAATTTCGCCTTTGTTGTGTTTTCCATATGTGCATACAGAGATTTGTTGATATGCAAAAGAATAAGTGTCCATGTGTTGTTACTGACTATCTCTTTAGCTACAAATGTCTCAACTGCCGAATTATTAGCAGCTCTGGGAAGTGGAACTGTCATAGAGGAGTGGTGCACATGTGCCTCTTTGGATGCACACTTGTCTCAGACCCAGCATCAATTAAGAATAGGTCACTGGATTTCCTGTCCTTTACAAATAGTCAAGATGAGCCTGCAACTGCTGACAGTATTGCATTTCTGCTGCACTTCAAACGTTTTGAGTGGCCTGCATGACTGCGTGTGCCTATTGGCATTCATCAGTTGAGTTTGGGTAGAGACATGGGCTTGTGCATTGTCTTTCTGCCTCACCTAAGCATCAATAGGCCAACAATATTTTAAATTCTGTCATTTACTATTAAAGGCTTGAAAATGGTTGTTATCTTCCTGTCTCTGTAGCCTGGCATTCATCCTAGCTAACTTGTTCATACATAGCTCTTTCCCCAGCACTTCCGTCTGTGGCAAAGCAATGCATGAGTCCAGCCTCCTTGCCACTGCAAGTGTCAGAATGTGAAGTTTTGTGCCTCACAGCATAACCTCTTCAACTGCTGCACAAGAATTATTGCCCGTACATGCAATGGCGATAGCATGTGTCTTGTGCACCAAATCATCACTAGGACGCTCCGTGAAGATGGATAGAATAGAACTAACATTTTGGGCAATGTTTGTAAACAAAAAATCTTCATCCTCTAGTTAGATAGGAGCTTACAGGTCACCAGCATTTGCAGTAAACAATGTACTTATGAGGAAGAACCACTGGTAAAAGGATCACTTTCAATAATTCTGTGTAGTTGCTACTCTGGTGGTAACATAAAATGGTGGAGCACTGCCTCTTTAAAAACAACATATGGCTGTTGGTGGAAAACCTCACCCAAAAGCTCGATAACACTCAAATCCAGCTGTAATAGAACCAACGTAAATTGATTTGTGTTCAACATCAGTCCATGTAAATGAAAGATGCTCTCAGCCAATAGGAACAGAGTTTCCCTCTCTCCCCTTCTTAAAACCCAATTGCCTCTCATTCCAGGTCTGTACATCATAGTTAAAGGATAAAGTGCTATTAGCAGGGTCCAGCCCCTGCCCGTGGCCAGAATAAAAACATAGGTAGACTGTTTTGTTTGAAAGTAAGTATATGTCTGTCAGTTATTAATAATAATGCTGTTGTTAATATACTTCTCTATACTTATGTTTTGTTATTTTTCCCAGCAATGCAATAAGTAACTGATCTAGAACTAGCAGAACTGCAAGTGTTGCGTACACCACTATATAAACAGGAGTCCATAGTCAGTCTTCCAGATTTATCAGACCTGCTACCACCACCACCACCACCACCACCACCACACTTGACACTACTGGAACTTCCTCAAATCGCTGAATCTCAGTTAAGTGCCAGCAGAACACTGCTATTTGCCAGTACATATAATTTGACTGCCACTGGCTCTAAAATGTGTGAATGTTGGCCTAACACCTGACAGTGACTCTGATCTAGTAATTTAAGTAGAAAACATTCAACACATTTTGATTTCAGTGCAGTATTTGTGATATGAATGGGACTATCTATGTGTCTATGTATCTATGTATCTATGTGTCCACAACTCATGGTCTCACAGTAGCATTCTCGCTTCCCGAGCACGGGGTCCCAGGTTTGATTCCCGTCGGGGTCAGGGATTTTTCCTGCCTCAAGATGACTGGGTGTTGTGTCGTCTTCATCATCATCATTCATCTCCATTACGGTCGGAGGAAGGCAATGGCAAACCATCTCCACTAGGACCTTGCCTAGTAAGGTGGCGCGGGTCTCCCGCGTCTCTCCCCTACGCTCTGTAAAGAAGTATGGGACTCATCATCATCGTCATCATCTGTGCGGTATGATAGAGCATACAGTGAATAATATGGTGGTGGAGTATGATCCATCCCATATACATATCAACATCCATATGTTTGGGAGTAAAGTTTCAGTAGTTGATACATATAGAGAAGCTGTACCTGAATTAACATCAGGGACACATACATTTACATAAAACATTCTGATGTTGTGAATTTGAATGATCTATGCTGTGTATTAATGATTACTTTGAAGAGACTAAGCCATTGGTGTTGATATTTTGGAGCTGCATTCTATGATTTTGTAGAATATGTATCCAGGCATAGTGTAAATATGGGGCAACCAGAACAGTGTATAAATACCTGTATTCATCCAGTGCCAAAAGTGGGATGTGTTGAGCTTTTAACTATAAAATCACTAAAAGGGAATTTAAGGATTAAGTTCCTATGTATTATGTGGCTCCTGTAGGCCTGAATATGATTCAAGCCAAATTTAAGGAGTATAGAAAGTAATATCTAGCTAAATATTTCAGAAATGAATGATTGTAAGGATGCTGGTGTGGAATGGTGTCATCGGCAGGGAACCTAATGATCACCTTTCCACTTGGCCTAATGTAAGCATGTAGGTTGCCACACGTAGCACTTCGAGAGATTTTGAAACATTGCACTACACGTTGTGACATACCACCTAACGAGTTACACGAATTGTCACACGCAAGCAGCACTAATGTGGTATCACCACTAACGACGACAGACAAACCACAAATGTCATTAGGATGAATGTGGGTAGACAGCTTGTAAGTGACGCCTGCTAACGGAGAGGTATGCTGAGCCGGTGGGGTGGGGAAACCGTAGCTCGGTGAGGGCGGTGCGCGAATAAACAGCTGACGGCGGTAAATCAAAAACATTAACCTGCACCTGGGAAGTTAGCTGCCCAAGCGAGGAGGGGGATGAATGTGCGCTCGAATTAACACAGTTAGAGCTGGCGGGAGCGTGGACACTGTACAGTTTATGTGGCACGAAGTCACAAATGCACTCGGGCCCAAGAACTCTGTAGTGGCACCGACTAACCTTGTGTATTGCCGAGGCGTTGTCTGCTGCAAGTTGCTGCCGTGCCGAAGATAACTCGTTACTTAAGTTGTTGGGGCGACGGTGTAGCTCAAGTTGTTCCAAGCGCAGGTGTGTAGTATCGACACGCTCCATGAGCCAGTTATTGGTCCATGACAAGAGCTCGGAGGAGGGGTTATTACACTTCCTAGCAAGGTGGACCTGTTTAGCAGTACTATTGACACTCAACGAAGCACACGGGATGTGTTCCTGCGTAGGGTGGTAGAACACTGTATTCTTGATTAGGTCAGGCCACAGTTTGTGGTGTCGTAGAAAGTCGATGCCCAAAATGGGATCGTTGATGTCAGCCACCAGGAAGGACCACTTCAGGTTGCACTCAGGCGAGAGGGACACTGCATATGAAGTAGAACCTAAGCATGACAAACTAGATGAGTTTACAGCACGTAGGACAGTTTTGTGTAGTATGATCTTTTTGACAGCAATTCGAGATGGAAGTAGGGAAACATCTGCACCCTTGTCGATGAGAAAGTTTATGCCAGAGTTGAAGTTGCGGATGTAGACTCGTCCATTCGAAGCATTAGTGTTGGACACAGAATGGAGCGTGATACAGTGCCTGTTGTTTACGTCGCAGGAGGTGGCACCGCTGCCTACCTGCAGATGAAGTTTGGGTAGGAGCACGGCGGTTTACAATTTCGTGGTTGTTCCCCTAATTTTGCATGGAAGAAACAGTATTTATGGGTGAGTGTCTGCTCCTGCGAGTGGTCAGATGGAGGCAGCCCAGAATCTTCCACAGAGTCAGATATGCTGTTGTTGACAGACTTAGTTTTAGTGGGACGTCCACGTTGGGGCCCTGGTTGTGGTTGAAAACTGGCGTAGCTGCCGGACTGCTGGGCAAGGCGTTCACGTAGTAGAGCGGAGTAAGCTCAGCCGGTGGCGTGCAAGCATTCGCTATTTGGTCTATCTTTATAGGCAGAGATGGCCGTTTGAACAGACAGATGCAGCTTTTCTGTCCAAATCTCAGTGAGCATGGCGTCTGGCATGTCACATTCATCGGTGAGAAGTCGAAGGCATCGCCACAGCTGGGACAGAGATCTGTCGCCAAGGCGTTCTTCATAGACAAGCTGTCGAACGTTTTCTCTTCTTGTCTTGGAGACACGTTCCAGTATTGCTTGTTTAGCTGCAGCATACTTCTCGTTCAGAGGAGGTGACTTAACCAGGTCATAAATTAAGTCGACACGGTCGTGGAGGTGGTTCGTGAGGCATGTGAAACGGGCATTGTCATCAAGTGCACAGACACTGAATGTTTGCTCGACCAGGTTGAACCAGAATTCCGGGTGAGCAGGTTCGAATGCCAGAAGTTTTGGTAGATTCGACGAACTGGTGCTCGAAGAATGCGGGCTGCTGCTCACAGACGCTGGAGTAGGCAAGTCAAAGTTAACTCTGCGTCATGAGGGCGGTAGAGAGGAAGCAGACGTGCCGGCTGTTTTCATGGTAGCTGGAGGGGAAGCGAAATCTGTTAGCAGGAAGCCCAGCGTGTAGTGAAGCAGGACCGGTTGTTGCGACGGAAGGTCAAAGTGGTCACGGCAGTTGCTTGACAGGTTATTATGCAACTGGTCCTCCACATCTGCAGCGAAATTGTCCCTCACAGAATCACTGATGAGCTTGGTGGAACGTGACGCGCTCAGATTACTGCACTGATGAACACTCGGAGTAACAGGCTGGCGAATGTCATTCACATAGTGTTCAACTGGCGTGGAGTGATACACATGTGGAGCTTGCACATTCAAAAAGGTGTCCTGTTGTGGCACAATATGAAAACTATGCTCCCCACTATTTACAGTACTTGCATTAAAGTTCGGTATCAGTGTGTAGTGGTTTCTTGTACTGCTGTGCGGTGAAAACTGAAGCACTTCAGGGCTAACAAAGCTGGAGTTGGAGACCGCTGGCGTCATGTTCAGAACCACTGCACCTGACGAGGTCCCTGGGTTCTCGAGGCTATAGGACTGCGGAAATTCATGTTGGGCACTGACTAGAGCTGGTGCGCTTGAATTTAGTTGCTGTTGCTTGTGAAAACCAGGCGGCAGTGGCGTGTTGTAGAAGGCCATTGTGTAGTGGACAAAGGTCGATGCGGAATGTGGAAGCCGGTGTGGTAGTCACTTTGTACTCGGTTTGTCGGATTATTCGAACTTTGGGGTCACCACTGAAGGAGATATCAAAGTGGTAAGGTAATGACACAGTTCTCTCTTCTAATCATCAATACTTTTATTACACGACAAACGTACAAGTTGAAGACTAGGTTGGAACTGAGGTCCCGGAAGTATACAAAACAAAGCTCAACTCGAAGACATAGTACACAAATGATGTTCTGGCCTATCGATCCATGGATCGACGCCACAGCATAATGCGTCCTCGGCTCGCTACTGAAGTACCGCACACACATGCGTCAGCAGTGTGCCTGCTCCCCAGATAAGATTATGAAAGTCTCAGCTGGTCTCTTGGTGACTACTGCAGTTTTCTTTTTCACACTGTGCAGCAGTGTAGTTATTCAACAATATGCTTCCATTTTAGCAAGATGCAAATCACATAAACTGTATATGATCCAAGTGTCCAAACATTAATATGAGATATGTTTACTGGTGTGTGTAAACCAGTAAGTGAAGAGAAAAAAAAAAAAAAAAAAAAAAAAAAAGTTGTTATATTAACTTAAGTATGTTGTTAAATTAACCTAATTATATCATGTATTGGAAAATTCGACTCGTTCCACATCATTACGAAATATCGTATTCATGATCCATGGAACTAGTATTAATCTAATCTAATCTAATCTAATCAGTGCTCTCTGGCAGACTTAAAAAGATCCTTAAGTACAATTAACCTACCACAACACAATATTTAAACAAATAAACTCCTGCTACATGTCACATCTGCATCACCCCTACATTACTAGTGTGTGTAAAACCAAGCATGTTGTCCTATCAACAGAATTACTGTGTTTTGGATAAAATAATTTTGGGTATTGGGCCTCAACATTGTAACTACTAAAACAGCTAACTTGCCGATATTTCAAATGACTTGCGGCAGTCCTCTTCCGGGTGGTTCACTGCTGTATACTGGTGAATGTCTTTCTTTACACACTGTTATTTTCAGTTATCTAGTGGCTACCAATGTCTCATATCTGTGATGTCATTGGACAATTTAAAGAAATTGTTATGGCAGTGGCTGTATGGTACACTATTGCCTATGCCGGAAGGCAACTCTAGTAGAGATGACTGTATCAGTTTTCTGTTACCTGTGCCACTCTGGTAATGATTGGTCAGCAACCCTTGTTGGTGGTTGGAATGCAATAGCAAATCGGCAGCTTGTTTCCAGGGAATGGTGTTTTCCTGCAGTGAGGTTTTATGGCTGCATGGCAGTTCTCTCACGGTTGCTGTCTACACTGCCAAACCCCAGCCAAATGGTGCCGCTGGCCAGTGAACACACATGATCCACTGGGCTGGAATTGCTGGCAGCCAGACCCCAGGTAACTTGTAACCATACTCTCTGTTCATGTTGTTAGTATGTTTAATTATTTCAGTAGCCTCGCTTATTTTCCATTGCTGCAAACACAGCTGGTGAGGAAGCACGCAAGGTTCTTGAAACTTGGTAGGATGGCCGCATTGCTAATGATGTTCCACTTCAGCTGACTTGTTAATCTGTCCCAGTCATATGTAACTTTCATGCTAGAAAATGGGAGTGTTAATGGGTCTCCTGGTTTCACCAACATAGATTTTGTGGCATTCACACCAAAGTTCATACACATGTGCAATGAGGAGAGCATTCATGGGATCCTTAGTGAGTGTCAACAAATCTTGCGACCACTCTGATATGTAGGTCTCATTCCTGCGTGATACAGAACCTTGCCTACATGGTTGCTGATGTCTCTCACATAGCAATAACTTATATCAGAATCTAATGATGTCATGTAATTTTCTGTAAGCATTACAAATCATGACCACGGCCCAGTATTCCAAAACACATACATAAAATAAGATACTTGAATGTTTAGGAAATGCTGCTATGCATCATTTAGCAAGAAATGTGTATCGTGTCCATATTATCCTCACTTTATTAGTGTGGTGTCACTATAACATTGCCTTAGTATAATAAACAATGGCAAACTGGAGTATTTTCACATAGTACACATTGATATTTACAATATTTTACCTATTTGTTTTCTCCATACTATTCCAAAGTCACATGCACAAAAAAACAAGGCCCGACAACAAGCGTGCTGCAGGACTTAAAACTATTACTATGAATAACAGATAACAGCCTACAGAACATACTTTAACTACCAAATCACAAAATGCAGTTGGTGAATAGCTACACTACAGCAAAGTGATGGTCTACCTGGTATAAAGCTGCTGTTTCTGAATACTGAGCTGCTGTTGTCATCAATGTCAGCATCACATTTGAAACCTCTACAATGGCATATCTTGACTATTAAGGTGAGGTTATTCTGTATAACATAAAATCTAAATGCATATGGTTGTATGTTTATCCTCAGATTATGGCTTCAACACAGCAGAAAAGGATTGAAGATCCTCAATACAACAGTCTGAATGCAAAGCTTTCACACTATAAATGATGTATATTATCTCAATATTTCTCAAATATATATGTGCAATGTGCAACAGTCAAATGTCTTCTGTGTTTATTTATTTAGTCCTTTGATCATATGTAGTATGACGTGCAAGATGATATTGGACTTACGTCTAGTCATTACAGATAACAGTTTTCAAGATTATATATAATTCTACATGTTATACATTACAAAAGTTGCAGATCTATACAGTTATTGCAGTTCAAGTATTCAATTACTGAAAAGAAGCAACTGGGCTGTACATATTCTCAAACAGATCTTTCAAAAGCATTAACTTCTAGTATACAGGGTGGTCCATTGATCATGACTGGGCCAAATATCTCATGAAATAAGTGTCAAATGAAAAACTACAAAGAACGAAAATTGTCTAGCTTGAAGGGGGAAACCAGATGGCGCTATGGTTGGCCCGCTAGATGGTGCTGCCATAGGTCAAACGGATATAAACTGCGTTTTTTTAAAAATAGAAACCCCTATTTTTTATTACATATTCATGTAGTATGTAAAGAAATATGAATGTTTTAGTTGGACCACTTTTTTTGCTTTGTGATAGATGGCGCTGTAATAGCCACAAACATATGGCTCACAATTTTAGATGAACAGTTGGTAACAGGAAGGTTTTTTAAATTAAAATACAGAATGTAGATACGTTTGAACATTTTATTTTGGTTGTGCCATGTGATACATGTAACTTTGTGAACTTATCATTTCTGCGTGATTACCTGTAAATACCACATTAATGCAATAAATGCTCAAAATGATATCCATCAACCTCAGTGCATTTAGCAATACATCTAATGACATTCCTCTCAACAGCGAGTAGTTCGCCTTCCCTAATGTTCGCACATGCATTGACAATGCATTGATGCATGTTGTCAGGGGTTGTCAGTGGTTCACGATAGCAAATATCCTTTAACTTTCCCCACTGAAAGAAATCCAAGGACGTCAGATCCGGTGAACGTATGGTGCTTCAACGACCAATCCACCTGTCATGAAATATGCTATTCAATACCACTTCAACCGCACGTGAGCTTTTTGCCGGACATCCATCATGTTGGAAGTACATCATCATTCTATCATGCAGTGAAACATCTTGTAGTAACATCGGTAGAACATTACATATGAAATCAGCATACATTGCACCATTTAGATTGCCATCGATAAAATGGGGGCCAATTATCCTTCCTCCCATAATGCCGCACCATACATTAACCCGCCAAGGTCGCTGATGTAACACTTGCCGCAGCCATCATGGATTTTCCGTTGCCTAATAGTGCATATTATGTCGGTTTACATTACCGCTGTTGGTGAATGATGCTTCGTTGCTAAATCGAACATCCCGTAATTTCTCTTGTGCCCAGTAGCAGAACTGTACACAACATTTGAAGTTGTTGCCACGCAATTCCTGGTGCATAGAAATATGGCACGGGTGCAATCGATGTTGATGTAGCATTCTCAACACCAATGTTTTTGAGATTCCCAATTCTCGAGCACTTTGTCTGCTACTGATGTGCAGATTAGCTGTGACAGCAGCTAAAACACATACTTGGGCATCATCATTTGTTGCAGGCCACGGTTGACATTTCACATGTGGCTGAACACTTCCTGTTTCCTACAATAATGTAACTATCCGGGGAACGGTCTGGACACTTGGATGATGTCATCTAGGATACCGAGCAGCGTACATACATAGCACATGCCCATTGGGCATTTTGATCACAATAGCCATACATCAACACAATATCAACCTTTTCCGCAATTGGTAAACAGTCCATTTTAACACGGGTAATCTATCACAAAGCAAATACTGTCCGCACTAGCGGAATGTTACATGATACCACATACTCATACATTTGTGACTATTACAGCACCATCTATCACAAATCAAAAAAAGTGGTCCAACTAAAACATTCATATTTCTTTATGTACTACACGAATATGTAATAAAAAATGGGAGTTCCTATTTAAAAAAACGCAGTTGATATCCGTTTGACCTATGACAGCGCCATCTAGCGGGCCAACCATAGCGCCATCTGGTTTCCCCCTTCAAGCTAGATGAGTTTCGTTCTTGTAGTTTTTTCGTTTGATGCTTATTTTATGAGATATTTGGCCCGGTAACTATCAATGGACCACCCTGTATATTTTACAGTGTGTTCAGCTTAAAAGAGGTTACGTGACTTATTTTATTCTATAAGAAATATTTTTATTGGCAGACTTACATATTAAGTTAGTATAAATTGCAGCATGTGTTTGAAGTGTTGTCCATCCATTTCTATGCACTTGTGGACACAGTTGACTATGCTCCTGGCTACTCTTGTTAGCCTTACAATGTCAATTTTGTTGATGGCTTTTGTGATATTTGTCTTTAATTCCTGCAGGGTATGTGGATTGCTGCTGTAAACAATATCTTTTAAGTAGCCCATCAGAAAGAAGTCTGGACTACTAAGATCATGGTGGGCACAATCGTGTTGAAATGATTCTTTCACCAAAAAAATTCTGTATTATCTCCTTAGTAGAGCAAGCTCCATGGCATGTAGTGCTGACAAGCTGCAGCAGCAGTCACACTTATCCTCTTGCGCTAAGGATATGAATTGTTGGATAATGTCTTTATGGATGGCAGCATCCACAGATGTTTTAAAAAATTCCTGTTGTTCATCACATTGAAATAACACTTCAGACACCAATTTTTGTGGGTGTAGGGGAGACTCAGTGAAAGTGTAGGGGGTGGCAGTACCCCAGGTCTGGTAGTTCTGGCTATTAACATACCCAACAAGAGGAAACCAAGCTTTGTTTGTTAAAAACTCTTGTTCTAAAATGACGATGTTCCCTCTAATAAAGGTCCTGAACCATTGACAGCAGTGAACAATTCTGACATAATCAGCATTATTGAGCTCATGGAAAACCTCCATGTGGAATGCATAACATTTCAGTATTCTTCTCACTGCAATGTGGGCTGAACCAATTGAAATATTCTTTCCCTGGCTTACTTTACACAAAGATATACAGGGAAATGTTGTAACTGCTGCTTTAATATCCTTAATGACCTGGATCATGAAAACAGACCTTTGTCTAACACCTTTCTTGTTGAACACTGAACTTGTTTCACGAAATTTCTAAATAACACTTTCCACTGGTGCTTCCTTTTCAGATTTCTCCATGAACTTTCACTGACACACACACACACACACACACACACACACACAAATTAATCTTACACACACACACACACACAAATTAATCTTTGTTCCATAGGTCATGAATGTGACATTTTGTAATGATGTGGAATATGTCACTTTAACATAAGTTTTCTTTACACAAAATAATTAACTAATTTTTTTCTTTTTTCTTTTTTTATTTTTATTTTTTATTTTTTACAGTTACTACGTTATATTTACGAATTCATCTATTGAGTAGAAGGAGATGTAATTCAGAAATTATTTTAATTTGCTTTTAAATGTTTGTTGGCTATCTGTCAGACTTTTAATACTATTTGGTAAATGACCAAAGATTTTTGTGGCAGCATAATTCGCTCCTTTCTGTGCCAAAGTGAGATTTAATCCAGAATAGTGAAGATCATCCTTTCTTATAGTGTTGCAGCTATGCACTTTGCTGTTATTTTTGAATTGGGATGGGTTATTAATGACAAATTTCATAGGTGAATATACGTATTGCAAAGGTACTGTAAATATCCCGAGTTCCTTAAATAAATGTCTGGATGGTGATCTTGGGTAGGCTCCAGCTATTATTCTGATTACATGCTTTTGTGCAATGAGTAATTTCTCTCTTAATGATCAATCACCCCAAAATGATGCCATATGAAAGCAGTGAATGAAAATAGGTACAGTAGGCTAATTTACTGATATGTATATCACCAAAATTTGCAATAACCCTAATAGCATAAATAGCTGAACCTAACCATTTCAGCAGATCATCAATGTGTTTCTTCCAAATCAATTTCTCATCAGTGCACACGCCCAGAAATTTTGAGTATTCTGCATTAGCAACGGACTTCTGTTTGTAACCTAGATTTATCAGTGGTGTTATGCCATTTACTGTACAGAATTGTATGTAATGTGTTTTCTCAAAATTTAATGAGAGTCCATTTGCAGAGAACCACTTAATAATTTTCTGAAAGACATTATTTCAATTTGCTCAGGTGATTCTGCCTTGTTGGGTGTGATTACTATACTTGTATCATCAGTAAAAAGAACTAGTTTTGCATCTTAATGAAAATAGAGTGGCAAGTCGTTAATACATAATAAGAACAATAAGGGACCCAAGACTGAACCCTGTGTGACACCATTCTTGATACTTCCCCAGTTAGAGGACTCTGCTGATTTTTGCAGTCTATCTGTACTGTTAATTTCAACCTTCTGCATTTTTCCAGTTAAGTATGAATCAAACCATATGTGCACTGTCCCACTCATACTACAAGTCTTAAGCTTATCTAGAAGAATTTCATTATTCACACAATCAAAAGCTTTTGAGGGATCTCAAAATATCCCAATGGGTGATGTTCAGTTATTCAATGCGTTTAATATGTGATCAGTGAAAGCATGTATAGCATTTTCTGTTGAAAAGTCTTTCTGAAAACCAAATTGACATTTTGTTAGTATTTCATTTTTACAAATATGTGATGCTACTCTTGAATACATTACTTTTTCAAGAATTTTGGATAAAGCTATCAGAAGTAAGATTGGGCAGTAACTGTTAGCATCTGTCCTATCTCCTTTTTTATGCAATGGTTTAACAATAGTGTATTTCAGTCTATCTGGAAAAATTCTCTGTTTCAGTGAGCTACTACTTTTGTGGCTGAGTTGTTGAGAACAAGCTTTTAGCACTCTGTTGGAAATGCCATCAATTCCATGTGAGCTTTTAATTTTGAGTGAATTTATTATTTTCCTAATTTCAGTAGGAGAGGTGGGTTGAATTTCAATTTTATCAAATTGCATAGAAACTGCCTCTTCCGTATACTGCCTTGCATTTTCTAATGAATAGCTGGATCCTATTTTCTCTACAACATTTAAAATGGCTATTAAAATGTTTTCTACTTCTGACTTCTTGTTAACAAACTTTTCATTGTTTTTGATAGAAATACAGTCTTCTTGTGCTGTCAGTTGCCCTGTTTCCCTTTTATTAATTTTCCAAATTGTCTTAATTTTATTATCAGATGTGCTAATCTCAGACATAATGCACATACTTCTGGACTTTTTAATAACTTTTCGTAATACAGTGCAGCAGTTTTTATAATGTTTCACTATTTTGGAGTCATTACTCATTCTAGCTAAAAGATACATTTTCCTTTTCTGTTTCCAAGATATTATTATCCTTTTAGTAAGCCATGGCTTTTTACATGATTTCTTACAATTATATTTCACTGTTTTCTTAGGGAAACTGTTTTCAAATTTACTCACAAAGGTATCATGATATAGGTTAAATTTTAAATTAGCATCATGTTCCCTGTACACTTTATCCCAGTCTAACTGTTGCAAGCTTTCCCTAAAATTTTGAATTGTTAAATCGTTAATTGAATGCACTATTTTGGAGGACTGTTTTGCATTAATGTATGGAGCTATATCTCATACTGTAACTAGTTGTGCATCATGATCAGACAGACCATTCTTAACAGGAAAAGTTTTAATTTGATTAAATTTATCTTGGTCTATGAAAGCTTTATCTATCAGTGTGCTGCTTTCCAGTACCACCCAAGTAGGAAAATCAATAACTGATGTCAAATTGAAAGAACCAAGTAATACTTCAAAGTCAAGCTTTCCATCAGACTCTTTCAGAAAATCTACATAGAAATCCACACAAACAATAATTTGCTTTCTTCAGTCTGACAGATAGCACAACAAAGAATCTGAGTTTTTCAAAATTAGTTCAAAATTTCCCAATGGGGACCTATACACAGCTAAAATTGCCATTATTTAGTTTAAGCACACATGCACATGCTTCTATATGTTGCTCTATGCAAAATTTTTGAGTTTCCAAATTTCTCACACTATGACAGATTTTAACATATGTAATTCCTCCTCTCTCCATAGTGTCTCTACTTACATGTGCTGAAAGCTTATATCCACCTACATTTACCATTTCCATACCCGTGACTATATGATGTTCAGACAGGCATAGTAGACCTATGCCACCCTTAGTTTCTAAATCTTCTAAACAAACAAGAAGCTCATCTACTTTGTTTTTTAATCCCCCTGATATTCTGATGCAATATACTAACATTATTTTTCACTGTGCTTTTATGTTAATCTTGTGACATACTAACATTATTTTTCACTGTACTGTTATGAGAATCTTGTGATATTTTAACATCTCTAGTACCTGCCCCTCTGAAGTTCTCATTAAGCTTAATTTCAATCAATGTATGATGATTGGACACTGATCTTAGTTTCAGTGCCCCCCCTCCCCCTTAAAGATTTTGCTATCATCCCATCCAGTTTAACCTTACCTTTCCTATTGAGATGCAGGCCATGTCTTGTGAAGTCCAACCTATCAATACCATCAACAGGAACCAAACCTATGCCTGACAAAGTAGCCGCCCTAAGCAGCTGATCTAGCTCCATATTGACCCTCCTGACAGAGCTGTTCAATTGGGGCCGATCATACTGCATGAAAGCAGGAACCAAGCCAACATTTGTATGGTTCATTGCAGATGCTATTTTTACAAGGTCATGCTCAATATTGTAGCCCTGATCCCTATCAATACTGTTTCCCGCTCCACCCACTATCACAACATGATCCAGCTTTGTAAAACCCTTGCACAATGATCCTGCATCCTCTGTCACTTGGCTAAGACGTGCACTGGACTTGAAAATACTTGTGTCCTGGTACCTGTCACCTAATTTTTCCTGCAAGATCCAGCCCACACCTCTTCCATGGCTACTACCTAACAACAGAACTTTCCTCCTACTTTCTACTTTTTTGCAACAGTTGGTGTCCTAGTGAAAGTCTCTTGAGTGCTGAATACACTTACATCTACATACTTGAGCCTCTTCCTTAGTTGACTGAGGTAGGAAGGCAAATCTATTGTTTGTGCCAATGATGAAACTGTCATATACTGTTCTCTTTCTGTGGCCTCTGTTCCTTGCTACCATTTCCCACCTGTCTTCACCATTCTTCCCCCTTAACCTCATTAGTTCCTCCCTAGCACTATCCAGTTCAGCCTGAAGGGCTCTAATCTTCCCTTTCTGTTCCAATATTTTCCTATCCCTTGAACATAATCTGTAGTACCATGGAAGAGACCCATTTACTTCCCCGATTCCCATGCCACTACATTCAACCCAATGTAACCATCTGCTGCAACAGCTGCACAGAACCCCAGAAATGACTTTCCTATGGCAGCTCAAACACTTCTCATTCATGGTTGTTTACAATATTTTTACAAAATTTATCTGGGCAATAACAATAATATTCTATTAACTACAAATCTCACATAACAAGATTTCATCACAGAAGAAGTTTCAATCACAAGTACACATTCCTTGACAGTTAAGTGCAGTTTAAGAAACACCATACATGATTTCACAACCTTGTTCAAAAGCTAGTCCTCAACAATTACTTTTTCAACTTAAGCGTGCAAGCAAAAAATAACCCTTCTGCTCTAGCTTCAATCATACCAACAATATGAACACTATTTCACCCATCTCCAATATATGCATTTCAAAAACAATATTCATTCAATATAAACTAATGAAAGATGGGGCCCCTTTTAAGTCAAACACTCTGTATATCATTTGGCAACTTATTGAATAGTTTTATTCCATGTAGCATGTAACCTTCTGATACAAACTTGTATGGGCTTTATATAAATGCAAGCTACCTTTTAATCTGGTGTTGTGATTATGAAAATCACATTTTTTTTTCTAGGACTGATATCATTTCCAATTAAATTTATTAATATAAATTAGTGTGTCAAGAATAAACATGATTGCTAGTGGTAGCACTTTCAGTATTTTAAATATCAGTTTACATCTCTCTCTCCCTCTCTTTGGGAGGGGGGGAGTCTGATCGTCCCCAAAACTGCTGGTCAATTCCTTCAGAATATGAGTCCATATTTTTTTAGATGTGCATTAAAATATGTGTAATATGCAGATATTGGAGCCTATTCATTTATGTATTCTTTTAGAGACCTTAAAAGATGGCAGCCTGTACTCTGCTTGGCAGTAATGTGTTCAGTATGTTTGTCCAATTTTAAGTCACTTTGATTTCAAATGTCAAGAAATGTTGTTACTTCTTTATTTATTTTATTTATTTATTTATTGATGATGATATCTGGATAATGCAGGGTGGTGTTTTGAGAGTATTGGAAATTTAATGCTAATATTTTCCTGTTGTTTATTATAAGCTGGTTCATTGTTGACCATTTACTTTCTTGATTTGTAACAGAGTTTACTTCATGTTGAATATCATCATTGCTGCTGTTTTTACTAATATAATTGTGTCATCAGCAAATTGAATTATTTTGTCTGATTCAACATGGACATTCAGAACAACAATATATTTCAGGTAAAGAACAGTTCCCATTACTAACACTTGAGGTACCACACAGGTGGCTGGATCTTCCTCTGACAGGTATTCTTCCTTTTTCATCTACACTCCTGGAAATTGAAATAAGAACACCGTGAGTTCATTGTCCCAGGAAGGGGAAACTTTATTGACACATTCCTGGGGTCAGATACATCACATGATCACACTGACAGAACCACAGGCACATAGACACAGGCAACAGTGCATGCACAATGTCGGCACTAGTACAGTGTATATCCACCTTTCGCAGCAATGCAGGCTGCTATTCTCCCATGGAGACGACCGTAGAGATGCTGGATGTAGTCCTGTGGAACGGCTTGCCATGCCATTTCCACCTGGCGCCTCAGTTGGACCAGCGTTCGTGCTGGACGTGCAGACCGCATGAGACGACGCTTCATCCAGTCCCAAACATGCTCAATGGGGGACAGATCCGGAGATCTTGCTGGCCAGGGTAGTTGACTTACACCTTCTAGAGCACGTTGGGTGGCACGGGATACATGCGGACGTGCATTGTCCTGTTGGAACAGCAAGTTCCCTTGCCGGTCTAGGAATGGTAGAACGATGGGTTCGATGACGGTTTGGATGTACCGTGCACTATTCAGTGTCCCCTCGACAATCACCAGTGGTGTACGGCCAGTGTAGGAGATCGCTCCCCACACCATGATGCCGGGTGTTGGCCCTGTGTGCCTCGGTCGTATGCAGTCCTGATTGTGGCGCTCACCTGCACGGCGCCAAACACGCATACGACCATCATTGGCACCAAGGCAGAAGCGACTCTCATCGCTGAAGACAACACGTCTCCATTTGTCCCTCCATTCACGCCTGTCGCGACACCACTGGAGGCGGGCTGCACGATGTTGGGGCGTGAGCGGAAGACGGCCTAACGGTGTGCGACCCCGTAGCCCAGCTTCATGGAGACGGTTGCGAATGGTCCTCGCCGATACCCCAGGAGCAACAGTGTCCCTAATTTGCTGGGAAGTGGCGGTGCGGTCCCCTACGGCACTGCGTAGGATCCTACGGTCTTGGCGTGCATCCGTGCGTCGCTGCGGTCCGGTCCCAGGTCGACGGGCACATGCACCTTCCGCCGACCACTGGCGACAACATCGATGTACTGTGGAGACCTCACGCCCCACGTGTTGAGCAATTCGGCGGTACGTCCACCCGGCCTCCCACATGCCCACTATACGCCCTCGCTCAAAGTCCGTCAACTGCACATATGGTTCACGTCCACGCTGTCGCGGCATGCTACCAGTGTTAAAGACTGCGATGGAGCTCCGTATGCCACGGCAAACTGGCTGACACTGACGGCGGCGGTGCACAAATGCTGCGCAGCTAGCGCCATTCGACGGCCAACACCGCGGTTCCTGGTGTGTCCGCTGTGCCGTGCGTGTGATCAATGCTTGTACAGCCCTCTCACAGTGTCCGGAGCAAGTATGGTGGGTCTGACACACAGGTGTCAATGTGTTCTTTTTTCCATTTCCAGGAGTGTACATGTCTAATGCTCAATTTTTTCTTGGGGTTACTGAGAAATGAACAAATATACCCATTTCATAATCCTGTAATGCCATAGTACTCAAGCTTATTTAGAAGAGTTCTGTGGCTTAACATGTTGACAGCTTTATTTAAGTCTAAAAATATACCTGTTGTTTTCTGTTTTTCATCAAAATAAAACAGTGGTTATGGATTCATGGATTACTGTCTTCGTTGATTTCTTACTTTGGAAACCATGTTGAGAACCAGTTTTGTTTATATAGTTTATTAACTTTTTATACATCATTTTTTCCAATACTTTTGAAAAACAGGATGGTAATGTAATGGAGCGACAGTTAATCACTTCAACTTTGCCACCAGTTTTGAATATTGGAATAACTTTAGATGCTTTTTGCTAATTAGTAAAGATGCCCATCTCTAATGAGCAGTTACATAATGAATGATGGGGTGGGTAATATTTTGGAGGGAGAGCTGTAAGATTCTGGTGGGTATGCTAGCAACTCCTGCTGGGAACCACATCTTGTTTTTAGATCTGTAACAGCCTTGACTATATCCTCACTGCTTTCATGATCCACAAACACTGATAACTTACAGCTGCTGATCTTTTTTTCTGTTGGCCACTTGATAACCACACAGTATTCATTGGTGACTACCTAAGCACAACTGGAAGACTGACATTTGCAGTTAGCATATTCTGCAAAATGATGATAAATATTGACATAAGATACTTTAACATTACAGTATGTGGTTGAGTTACTAGTAAGTAAGGCACAAGACTACAACATATTCATTACAAAGCATGGCACTGCTTGTAAATACCCACACTTCCATTCTGGAATATATAAATACATAAGATGTCATAACATATTCTGCAAAGTGTTCAAAAATGTTAATCCTCTAGGTGAATCATGAGTGACAACATGATATTCCCCAATCATGTAATGTGGATTTAAAAGTAGTAATGTTACATATTATAATTTTAGCATTCATAACCAGAAGCGATGTCATAATCTTGTGATGAACTTGGAATACATATATTGTGGTTTGCAAGGATTGAGAAATAGTTGCTGTCATCTATCTGTAACCTATGCTTATACCACAGTACTCCTTTGCTATGTACAATATTCTCTGCACGTATGGATGTGAAGTGCTGGAAAGTGGTGGTAGATATTCCATGGTATATTCTGCAAAAATGAACATAACAAATAGACACCTATCGTATGTTAAACAAGTAACACACTACAACCAGTTATTACCGGTACCAAGTATACATTATCAGTGTATGTGATGTCATATAAGTTTGCCTCTAGTATTATTGTAGATAAATGATGGAGAAACCTGAGTAAAATCACTATAGATTGTCTGGCTTTTGCAGCTGATATGGCATTAGTTACTGACTCACTGGATAGCAGCAAAGAACAAATCACATAACTACAGAAACAAGCAGGCAAAACAAGGTTAAAAATATCATTTGGAAAAACACACTTCATGAGAAATACCAATGACGCCCCTCCAGATCTTAAAATTAATAACAACACAATATCTAAAACAAACTGTTTTAAATACCAGTACCAAGGAAAATGGATAACAAGCAATGAAACAGGCAAGATAGCCATAGAAAGCAGAGTACCTTACATAAAATGCATAAAATGGAAAGGGCATTTCAAATTACAAAAAACATTATAGCAAAAAAAAAAAAAAAAAAAAAAAAAAAAAAAAAAAAAAAAAAAAAAAAAAAAAAAACACACATTTAAACTAACAAGGCTTGGGGAGGTAGAAAAACTGGAAATAGTTGAAAGAGGAATTCTAAGGAAAATATTGGGACCTAGAAGTAATAGTTATGTAAAATACAAATTAAGATAAAACACAGAGTTCTATTAGAAAACAGAAACCCGTAATGAGGAAAAGAAGACTAGTTCAATGGGCACATATGCCGAATGGGTAGTGACAGACTAAGCACGCCGGGCTTCAACTTACTGAACAGTTACAAATCTGAACCCATGTGATTCACCGGAAATGAAAAAGACATAAAAAAGGCTGAAATAAGAGCATGTTGAATAGATAACAGAATACTTTTTAGAGAAGCAACACAAAAGGCAGACTTTCAGGAAAGAAATAGGTCTGAAAAAGGAAGAAAGTGGACCGTGGGAGAGAAGGAACAACACTCTTGGAGAATAAAAGAACTCTGAAAGTGACAAAAATTAAACACAAAGAAGTAAATCCAATGCTGATTTATCATACCCAACAAAAGGTTTATTCTCATCAATAAATAAATAAGTAAATAAAGCGGAAAGTCAAAAACTTGCTTGACATGTGCAGTATGTCTTGATTTTCATTTTATCTCAGCATACATTTATTAAGAGATGTGATAAAAATACCAAAATCCAATAAGCAACATGAAAATCATAGATAACAAATGGTCTATGGATAAAATATAGTTGCACCAAGGAGGTTGGAATAACTACCTTGAGGTGATGTGGCTCTCGGACCCCGAGGAATCATGATGTCATATCATATCATGATGTCGTCTCACGCTAGCCAATATCTCTGGTAGTTTTCAAACCATGGCTATTCTTTGAGCCAAGCATTTCTGTGGTGATGGCTTGTGTGTTGTGGGTGTATGTATAATGGCGGATTTTGTCTTTTATGTGATATAAAGCATTTCAGTTACAGAAAACTTTGTATCATGCACTTTTCCTAGTGTGTTTATATAGAGCCAAATACGGAAGGTATGATGAAGTGCCTGCAGGATGACTGCAGTTTTCTTTCAACATCTTGGCTAATTTGAGAGCACTTATGCAGCCTTTTCAGTAGTTGCAGGGGCAACGGTCTGGATGATTGACTGATATGGCCTTGTAATATTAACCAAAATGGCCTTGCTGTGTTGGTACTGTGATTGGCCAAAAGCAAGCCCTAATTTTTCCTGAGGGCTGTATGGTTAAATGATGATAGCATCCTCTTGGGTAAAATATTCTGGTAGTAAAATAGTCCCCCATTTGGATCTCCTGATGGGGACTATTCAGGAGGACATCATTATCAGGAGAAAGAAAACTGGCACTCTATGGATCAGAGCATAGAATATCAGATCCCTTAATTGGGCAGGTAGGTTAGAAAATTTAAAAAGGGAATTGGATAGGTTAAAGCTAGATATAGTGGGAATTAGTGAAGCTCAGTGGCAGGAGGAACAAGACTTCTGGTCAGGTGAATACAGGGTTATAAATATAAAATCAAATAGAGGTAATGCAGGAGCAGGTTTAATAATGAATTAAAAAATAGGAGTGCTAGTAAGCTACTATGAACAGCATAGTGAACACAATATTGTAGCAAAGATAGACATGAAGTCCACAACTACCACAGTAGTACAAGTTTATATGCCAACTAGCTCCACAGATGACGAAGAGATTGAAGAAGTTTATGATGAGATAAAGGAAATTAGCATTATGCATTAAAGACACTAAACTAACAGACTTCGTACGTTTTTGGTTGAAAGAGATAAATAAGTAATATCTCCAAATACAAATAAGTTTTACATTCAGATGCCAGGAACACACTTGGAATCTGTCCTTTTAATTTATTTTATTTTATTTTTTGCATGCATGGCCTTTTTGTGTCCTCTTACTAGTTTGACAAGTACATCTGCTTTACTTAATGAGATGAGGATATTTATGGCTTCAAGCAAAAAAAGAAAAAAAAATGTGGTGACAATGCAACCTGCAAACTTAGTTAATACACAGGTTGGAATTAAATCTGTAGATATGATCCACCAATCCAAATACAGTTTCAAGATTATCCACCAAACTTTACAATCCTAGGAAATAAGTACAATGATTTGGACGTCATGGCATGTATTGATAAACCAGATGTTTCAGTTATTACTGAGCACTGGTATACCAAAGAATAAGCTTATTATGCACCCATTAACAAAGAATATCTGCTTATCTTTCAGCAGGGAGATAAAGCCTTATGGTGATGTTTCAATATTTGCCAAAAGTGGTAATAATTAGTGCCCCAAAGATGTAAGTTCTTTAAGTGTTGAAGGTGTCACTGAACTTTATGCAATAAACTATAGATGGGAAAGAAAACATAATTTTGGATATAGATAGACCTCCATCTGTGAGTATAGATATTTTTTAGCTAATCTCTATCAATTGCTTGTAGAGAGATAGTAAATACTCTAGGAAAATGGCTGGGTAAATATGCTGATAATTTTTCATGGTCTAATCTTATCTAACAGGAATCAATTTTTACTGGTAAAATGGTGAGTGGCACACACAGATCTAACATTGCTGATACGTAATACAGGGTACCCAGGGCTCTGTTCTGGGATGCCTTCTTTTCTTGATTTATGTAAATGACTTAAAATACTGCATCCCAAATTCAAAAATAGTTCCGTATGCTGGTGCTACATCTACTGTGCACAAGCATAGAGATCGTGAGCAACTACAAATACTAAGAAACTGTATTACAAATGAAATAATGCTGAACTTCAATGAAAGTCATCTCATTATGAGCACTAAGATAACAGCAGTAATGGATTTTAACCCCACAAGACATTCAGTTGCCCACTGGAACTGATATTGCCATAAAAAAAAACTACCGGGTGGTTATAAGTTGTTTGGTTGGTTTGGGGGGATTTAAAGGGACCAGACTGCTGCGGTCATCGGTCCCTTGTTCCAAACTTTCAAACACACACACAGAATAAAGAAAAAAAACGAACAATGGAAAAGACGACAGATGACACAGGTCAAGGAAGACTTAGACAGAGACCAGACAAAAGAAATTAAAATCACACAGAGTGTGACAGTGGTTGGCCGACAAAAAGGGAAAGGCCAACTACCGAGAGACACATTAAAAACTCAGTCTAAAATTGTAGGTGAAAGGCCAGACTCAACACATAAAAGGACAAACACTTAGATTAAATGATAAAAGCCCCCTGCCTGAATAAAACGCAAAACTAAGCCTGTCATGGCAGTGTTATCTGTTAAAGGGGCAGGGAGCGTATCAGGCAGCGCAAATGTCTGCCTGACCACAGATAAAACTGTACAGGCCAACAAAATGTGGACCAACGTCAAGGCCACCCCACAGCGACAAAGAGGCGGGTCCTCACGATGCAGTAAATAACTATGTGTCAGCCGGATGTGGCCAATGCGGAGCCGACAAAGGACAACTGAGTCTCTGCGAGTGGCTCACATGGATGACCACCACACAGTCATCATCTCATTGATACCATGGAGTTTATTGGGTGTGGGCAGATTGCACCATTCAGCGTCCCAAAGTTCAAAAACTTTGCGGCGTAAGGTCACTCGCAAATCAGTCTCCGGGAGGCCAATGTCCAGAGATGGTTTACTGGTGGCCTGTTTGGCCAGGCTGTCAACATGTTCATTGCCGGGTATCCCAACATTGCCCGGGGTCCACACAAAGACCACAGAGCGACCGCAGCGGGCAAGAATATGGAGGGACTCCTGGACAACCATCACCAGACGAGAGCGAGGGAAGCACTGGTCGATAGCTTGTAAACTGCTCAGGGAGTCGCTACAGATAACGAAGGACTCACCTGAGCAGGAGCGGACATACTCTAGGGCACAAAAGATGGCAACCAGCTCAGCAGTGAAAATGCTGCAGCCAGCCAGCAATGAATATTGTTCGTAATGGTCTCCTAGAGACAGAGCATAACCGACACGACCAGCAACCATTGAACCATCAGTGTCAACAACGCCAGAGCCCTGATACATGGCGAGGATGGAAAGAAAGTGGTGGCGGAAGGCCTCCGGATTGACTGAGTCCTTCGGGCCCTGTGCCAATTCGAGCTGAAGGCAAGGGCGGGGCATACACCATGGGGGTGTATGCTGAGGGGCCCGGAAAGGAGGTGGAAGAGGGAAAACCCAAAGCCCAGAGAGAAGCTCTCTGACGCAGACTGCGATCGTACAACCTGACCGGGGCCGACGTTCTGGGAGATGGACGACCGACTGCGGGAACAGGAGATGATAATTAGGATGCTCGGGCAAACTACAGACATGTGTAGCATAAGCGGCCAGTAAACATTGGCGCCGTAACCACAATGGAGGGACCCCTGCCTCCACAAGTATGCTGTCCACAGGGCTGGTCTGGAAAGCATCAGTGGTAAGTCAGATTCCGCTGTGGAGGATTGGGTCCAGCACCCGCAATGCACATGGGGATGCTGAACCATAAGCCAGGCTCCCATAATCCAGACGGGACTGGATTAATGCCTGGTAAGAGGGTAGAGGGGTCGGTGCCCAAGCTGGTGTGGCTCAAGCATCGCAGAGCATTAAGATGCCACCAACACATCTGCTTAAGCTGCTGAAAAAGCGATGTGCCTCCACCACAGCAAGAAGTTCGCCGGCAAGATAAAGCTGGGGCTCCGGGTGAACTGTTCGTCGCCGGCAGAAATGCATAACGCAGGTCTTAGCAGCCGAAAACTGGAAGCCATGCACTACACCCCAAGACTGCAGCTTACGGATAGCGCCCTGCAGCTGACGTTCAGCAGCTGCAATGACAATGGAGCTATAGTAGAGGCAGAAGTCGTCAGCATACAAAGACACTGAGACAGACGTTCCCACCGCCACAGCGGGCCTGTTAATTGCAATTAAAAACAGGCAGACACTTAAAACAGATCCCTGTGGTACCCCATTCTCCTGAACTCGGGAGGAACTATGGGAGGCCGTGACTTGCACGTGGAAGGTTTGGTGCGACAGAAAATTTCGGAAGAAAATCGGCAGTGGATCCTGAAGACCCCAACCATGAAGCGTAGAGAGGAAGTGATGGCGCCATGTCGTATTATACGCCTTCCACATGTCAAAAAAGACAGCGACGAGGTGCTGACAGTGGGTAAAGGCCGTATGGATGGCTGACTCCAGGCTCACCAAATTGTCGGCAGCAGAGCGACCTTTACGGAACCACCCTGAGATGGAGCCAGAAGGCCCCGAGATTCGAGCACCCAACTTAACCGCCGGCTCACCATGCGTTCGAGCAACTTGCACAGAACGTTTGTGAGGCTAATGGGGCGGTAGCTGTCCACCTCCAATGGGTTCTTGCCAGGTTTCAAAATGGGGATAACAATGCTTTCCCGCCATTGCGATGGAAACTCACCCTCGACCCACATTCGGTTGTAAAGATCGAGGAGGCGTCGCTGGCAGTCCACTGAGAGGTGTTTCAGCATCTGACAGTGGATGCGATCTGACCCGGGAGCTGTATCAGGGCAAGCAGCTAGGGCATTGCGGAATTCCCACTCAGTGAATGGGACATTGTAGGATTCAGGATGGTGGGTGTGAAATGAAAGGCTCCAATGTTCCAACCGCTCTTTAATGGAGCGGAAAGCCAGTGGGTAATTCACAGATGTGGAACTGAGAGCAAACTGGTCTGCTAAACGGTTGGCAAATATGTTGGAGTCAGTACAAATTTCCCCATTCAGTGACAGCGCAGGGGCACTGACAGGGGTCCGATAGCCACAAAGGCGTCTAATCTTTGCCCAGACCTGTGATGGAGAGACATGGAGGCCAATGGTGGAAACATACCGGTCCCAGCACTCCTGCTTGTGTTGGTGAATGATGCGGCTGGCCCGCGCACGGAGCCGTTTAAAGGCGACGAGATTTTCTAAAGATGGATGCCGCTTGTGATGCTGGAGCACCCGCCTGTGATCTTTAATTGCCTCGGCGATCCCTGGCGACCACCAAGGCAAAATCCTCCGCCGAGGGGACCCAGAAGAACGGGGAATGGCAGATTCTGCGGCAGTAACAATGACGGTGGTGACCGAGTGAACCACCGCATCAACGGCGTCATTAGAAAGAGGCACAATAGCGGCCATGGAGGAGAACAAGACCCAGTCAGCCTTATTCATAGCCCATCTGCAAGGGTGCCCAGAAGAGTGACGCTGTGGCAGTGACAGAAAGATTGGAAAGTGGTCACTACCACACAGGTCATCATGTACACTCCATTGGACAGATGGTAAGAGGCTAGGGCTGCAGATCGAAAGGTTGATGGCGGAGTACGTACCATGTGCCACAATGAAATGTGTGAAGGCACCATCGTTTAAAAGGGAGAGGTCGAGCTGTGCCAATACTTTCTCAATGGTGGCACCTCGACCTGTTGCCACTGACCAACCCCACAGAGGTTATGGGCGTTAAAGTCGCCCAGTAACAGGAAAGGTGGCGGCAATTGGGCTATCAGCGCCGCCAGGACATGCTGCAAGACATCATCATCCGGTGGAAGATAGAGACTGCAGACGGTAACAGCCTGTGGCGTCCACACCCGAACAGCGACAGCCTCTAAAGGTGTTTGTAGAGGAACAGACTCGCTGTGAAGAGAGTGAAGGTCATAGATGCAGACGCCACCAGACACCCTTTCATAAGCTGCCCAGTTCTTATAATAACCCCGATAGCCACAGAGGGTGGGGGTTCGCATTGCCAGAAACCAAGTTTCTTGTGAAGAGCAATGCAGAAGAAAGGGTGAAGGCTGAGAAGTTGTCGGAGCTCAGGAAGATGGTGGAAGAAGCCGCCGCAGTTCCACTGGAGGATGGTATTGTCCATGGCTGAGAAAGGCGTGAAGGGACTGGGGAGGCAGATTACGCCGCTGGGTCACCTGCTGCCTCTGATGGAGCACCTGTGCAAGTGCTATCCATTGCGTCTGAGGGACCGGGGAGATTGTGGTCCTCAGTGGACGCAAGAATCTCCACCTCATCCTCAGACACAGAGCTTGTAGGTAGCGGTGGAGTAGGTGCCACCGCAGGTGCCTTGGTCTTACGGGTCTTTAATGTCATTTTCTCTTGCTGTTCCTTTGGTTGCCATTGCTGGGAGGGCTTATTGGAGTCAGTCTCCGGGACCGAAGATGATCGCGAAGCTCGATGACCAGCGGCCTGTGGCTTCTTCAGCCACTGGTGGGTGTCTGCTGTGCCGCTGGTAGGAACCTGGGAAGGGAGTGACCCAAGGGATCCCTTCCGAGTGAGAGAAGCCGAAGAAGACTTACGCTTCTCCGGCTTAGAAGTGGGGACTGGTGTTCCCGGTGGTTGAGGGGGTGCTGCTCCCGAGGTAGGTGGTGTGGGAGCAACAGCAAGAGAAGTGGCCCCCATCGTCAAGGAGGCAGGTGAGGTCCTCTGACTCTGAGAGCTGACTGTATGTGGTGCAGCTGATGGAGCTGGAGCAGGAGTGACAGTGGCGGCATAAGATGATATCATGCACACGGGATGAAGCCGTTCAAATTTCCACTTAGCCTCAGTGTAGGTCAGTCTATCCAGGGTCTTGTATTCCATTATTTTCTGTTCCTTCTGTAGTATCTTACAGTCTGGCAAGCAAGGGGAATGGAGCTCTCCGCAGTTGACACAGATGGGAGGCGGGGCACATGGAGTATCAGGATGGGACATATGAGGCTGGAAGCACAGCGAGAAGACATATGGCCGAACTTCCAACACTTGAAGCACCGCGTTGCGGGAGGGATGTATGGCTTGGCATCACAACAGTAAACCATCACCTTGACCTTCTCAGGTAATGTATCACCCTCGAAGGCCAAGATGAAGGCACCATTCTACAAAGAATTGAGGCTTCACGGACACAAAGGATTCCCCCTCAGTTCTGGTACAGACGAGATGCCAGTGCGAATACGTTTCACTGTCATTCATAGCCTTTCGTTCCTCCCATGGTGTGGCCAGGGAGGGGAACAATTTGGGGTCATACACATTAGCCTTAAAGTGAGCTTTTGAACGCTTAGAGACTGCTGGTGGCTGGCCACCAGTAAGAGAAGATGTGCCATGCTTCATTGCGTGTCATCCACCCTGATGCCACCTACTCCGACCAAGGGCCCTCCCCACGGGTGCCACCCAGCCATGGCAAAGGCCACCTGGCAGGATGGCCATTGCCGCGAGTCCAGATGCCCCAGGGAGATGGGCATCTACTCCTTGGCATACGTGGGGAGTTAATGGCGCAGGCATCAGTAGAGCGATCCCTGTGTTGTCAGGGGGCTACAACCAACAGGGTACACGGTGGCCCCACCACAATGGACTGGCTACCATGCTGGATTTTAGGTGAGATGTAGGCCATGGTCGCCGTCACTGCAGAAAGTGGCACTGCACAGTGCATAGCGGAAAGTGCACGCAGTAACGTATCCATGCCCAAGAGATGGAGAGCAGGCAGGACTGCAATGCAATGACGAATAAGCTGGCGAAAGTTCTCAACGCAAGATGGACACAATGCACCAAGTAAGGCGCCCTTCCCCAGTCAGCTCGCTCTTCGGAAAAATTTTGAGATATCGCGATCAAACCCAACAGGGGACCATCACATAAGGTCGAAACGATTGAGACTCCTTTTAGTCACCTCTTACGACGGGCAGGAATACTGCGGGCCTATTCTAACACCTGAGCCCACAGGGGGGCCGGGTGGTTATAATTAAACTTTCTATATTTAACACATTATAACATGGCAACTAATTACTGTATGAGAACCAAACATGGTAGCATTAACATCAAGGACATGGGGAAGAGAAGTAATGCAGAATTAATTCAATTGAAAGTATTTATGCTGGCTACCTCTCTTGATATGCTGCTGCACTTCACATCAGCAAATGTGTAGATGTTCCCTGGTAAACCTTGTCCTTCAGGTAGCCCCACAACCAGAAATCACAAGGAGTGAGATCAGGTGATCATGCTAGCCAAGCATTTGGAAATGATTGGCTGATAATTTGATCATTTCGAAGTGTGTTTCGGAGAGGCAGGTGAACTTCCTGCACAGAGGCTGGAGGTGAAGATCCCCACACTTGGCAATTCTGTGTGTTCACCTCACCTGTCAGAGAAAAATGAGCTTCATCTGTCCATATGATGGACAGTTCTTGCGAGAAAGTGGAGAACAATGTTAACATGTTATTGTGCATCCTGTGGTGCAAGTTGCTATGTGATATGTATCTTGTATGGCTCCCATTTGAGAATGATTCGAAGCACCTTCCATACGGTGGATCATGGGATGTTCACCTGTCATGACACAGCACGTGCACTGCCTGATGATCGAGAATTGTGTGCAGCATTGTCTGCCATAGCAACAGTAATTTCAACAACCACCTGTGTTGCAACTGGTCATCAGACACTTCCTGGAGTGACACCCATTTCTCCAGTTGATTCGAACTTCTTCATCATGCTCCGTGCAGCAGGTGGAGAAAGAGGACCCTTTTGTAATCCTTTCAGCCAGGTATATTCTCAAAGTACAGCTACAGCATTACTGTTGTTTTGATAATAGAGCTTCACCAATAATGCCCTGCTCCTTTTGTCCAAGCTCATGTTGATGCACTGCGATTGGTAACATGTGTGAGACTATGAATCACGATGACTGATCATGGCACCTGGTGGCCATAGTTGAAACCAGACTGTGGCACTGTGACTCATGGAAATCATGCGCCCCATACTTTGGACGTTAATGCTACCAAGTTTGGTACTCATACAGTAATTATTTTCCGTGTTATAACAAGTTAAATAGGGAAAGTTTAATTATAGCCACCTGGTACATAAAAATTCTGGGAATAACAATGCTGGGATACGCATGTTCACTCTTTGGCAAGCAAACTGGCTTAAAATATATTTTCAATCAAATACTTAAACAAATACCCATGTACTACAGGCTGCTTATCATATGTCAATGTGTTCTGTATAAACTACAGAATAGAAGTATTCAATGCCACAACACAAGCAAATCTTCATAAGCTTTTAAAGTTACAGAAAAAGGCTGTAAGAATAATTTGTGGTGCAAAACCAAGAGACTCATATTGTGTCCTTCCCTGAAGTTGGTATATTAACTTTATAAATATGTACACTGATCAGCCAGAACATTATGACCACCTACCTAACACCCCGTATGGTCACCTTTGGCACAGGTAACAGGGGCAACGCATCATGACATGGAAGCAATGAGCCATTGGTGGGTCACTGGAGGGAGTTGCCACCACATATGCACACCCACAAGTCACCCAATTCCCAGGGGGTGGGGGTGGGGTTCTATGTGCTCTCATACCTCATTTAACCACATCCCATATATATTCAGTCAGGTTCAGATTTGGCTAGTTAGGGGGCCAGCACAACAATTGGCACTCATCACTGTGTTCCTTGAAACACTCCATCACACTCCCAATGTTGTGACATGATGCATTATCTTGTTGAAAAGTGCCTCTACCATTGGGAAACATGATTGTCATGAAGGGGTGCATGTGTGCAACCAGTGTACGATACTCCTTGGCTATCAGGGTGCCTTGCACGAGCTCCACTGGACCTATGGATGCCCATGTGGATGTTCTACGGAGCATAATGGAGCTGCTGCCAGCTTGTCTGCATCCCACAGGACAGGTATCAAGGACTGTTCCCCTGGAGGACGACAGATTTGCGCCCTCCCATCAACATGATGAATGTATCAGAATTCATCAGACCATGCAATGTTCTGCCAGTGCACTAATTTTTGGTGCCAATGGTCACATGCCCATTTGAGTTGCAGTTGCTAATGTCATGGTGTCAGCATCGCCACATGCACGGGTGATCAGCTGCTGTGGCCCGTCATTAAATGTGTTTGGTGCACTGTGTGTTCAGAGAAACTCACACTCTGCCCAGAATTAAAGTCTGATGTTTGTTCTGCCAGTTTGCCACCTGTCCTGTTTTACCAGTCTACCCAGACTACAATGTTCGACTTCTGTACTACTGGGGGTGGCTGCCCAACCCTATGACGTCTAGACTTGGTTTCGCCACATGTTGAAGACACTCACCACAGCACTCCTCGAACACCCAACAAGTCGTGTAGTTTCTGAAATGCTCAACTTGAGCCTCTGGGCCATCACTATCTGAATTGGTCAAACTCAGACAGATTATGAGCCTTCTCCATCCTACATACGGACAGCTTTCTCACTGATACTACAATGCACCATGAGTGTGTCTGAATAGCAGTCATTCCTCACCAGGTGATGCTTCTATTGCCTGGATGGGTTTATATTGGTAGTAGGTCAGTGATCATAATGTTCTGGTTGATCAATGTATATTTTTAAACTGATTATGTTGCCCAAGCACTTAATCTAAATGTAAACTCTGACCTGAACAAACAGAATAGCAGAAACATAGATCTGTTTCATCTCATAAGCCACTGAACTGCACTTTATCAGAGAAATGTACTATATGCAGGATTGGCACTTGTCAATTCATTAGAGACTTCAGTAAATCACTCCCCACTCCAAAATTTAAAGCCAAACCAAAAATAATATTTATTGCTAGCCCATATTAACCACTAGATGAGTATTTCTGTTTTGCACAGAATAAAGGCAATTTCTTATAGGCTTCATTATGTATGTTTAGCATCATTTAACATAAATGCTTTATCATCCAGTTTTAAATTATTTCTTAACTAACTAATCTAAAATAGATCTTAGTTGAAATCAAACATGAAAACTCCAGGTTGGAATAGCAACAATATAAGGAAAAGATAGATTGCTGCTCACCATAAAGGTAATACATTGAGTTGCAGACAGGCACAATAAATGAACATTATCTTCCTGCCAAAGCCTCTACATACCCCACACACACACACACACACACACACACATTTTCTTTTCTTTTTTTTAAAAAAAGGCTTTGGTTTAAAGTGTCCTTTCATTATGCCTGACCTCTCTGTAACAGAACATGACATATACAGTGACTAGTAATTTATCTTCTCCTTATATTGTTGATACAGATCTTAGCTGCTAAGGGGAAATGCTCTCTCCCTTCAAATAAAGCCTGATCTATAACTAAATTACTTGTAGACCTGTGCCCTACTGTCTCACAGTTTGTTTTAAAAAATGTACATATGTGTAGCCTTTTATTATGAACTGACAAATTCAGCAGAATGATCCTTGTATCGTATGAAGCTGACTAAAGTTCTTGTCATTATTATAATTATAATTGTTATTGAAGGGAACCTGTTATCCAATGTCACATTTGTAAATGATGAAAGCATTTTGAAAAATCACTGTAGGTTGTCTGTTTTATCATGGAAGATGCCTTTATTGCATTACTGGCCAGTTTCAGTCTTTCAGCAATTTCAAATTATAATGTTAGTGATGGGTGTGTCACAACTGTAACCAGTTTCATGCTATGTGGACACATACATGCAATAGCTCATATATGTAAAACATGTTTGTTTTGAGAGTTCTCTGTAAAGTGATCGTAACCACAGTATTAACTCAGTCCATAGAATTTCTGGGAGCGCTGTGACTAAACTCTTTTTAATATTTCAATGGCTTGTATGAATCATCTGCTACGTATTTTTAAGTACACTAAAGATAGCAAAAAATTATAAAATTATTCAATTTAAAAAAGTAAAAATTGAAACAATTGTTATTGAAACTTTCTTATTAATGCATTTCAGGCAATGCCCATCTTCAGAGTATCTGTCAGAAAACATCACAGCTGCCAAACGAGTGCAAATTATGTATGACACATACAGGTTCATCAACAAACAAGTCGACATACCACAGAAAAACCTTACTTCAGAATATCATGTCAAATATTATGTACTGTAACACTGGTGCTCAATTGAAGTGCTATGCCATTACAAAATTAGCTATCATAACATACCACTAGCTAGTATTATTGTAGGGATGCTGGGATATTATGTAAAATTTTGATGGACAGTTGTTAGCAAAATCTACTATAAAACCATAAAATAACTGTAAACCATGATAAATGTTTTTTTTTTCCTTTATGAAAACTAAGAATCATAAAAGTGCGAAAGATCACATTCAAACAAACATTCATCAATTAATACATGTAGTATGAGCAAGGGATGATGGGGTGGGAAGGGAAGTGAAGGGAAGGAAAGGAGGACAAGAGAGACACAGTGGGATGAGTATAAAATAATTGCAGGTTATATAAATGACAGCCAGCATTGGCAAACTTAAAATATGGAAGGGAGACCTACTGTAAGTCTTTAGATGTTGCAGAAACACATAATAAGGGAAAAGTGAAATTTCTTTATAGTGCATAAACACATTATTAAATTATTGCAGCTGTATATATGTGAGCAGGTAATGTATTCCATATAATATTAATTACAGGGAGGAGATTAGTGTTTAACGTCCCAATGACAATGAGGTCATTAGAGACGGAGCACAAGCTCAGATTAGAGAAGGATGGGCCAGGAAATCGGCTGTGCCCTTTCATGGAAACCATCCCGGCATTTGCCTGAAGCGATTTAGAGAAATCAAAGAAAACCTAAATCAGGATGGTCAGACATGAGTTTGAACCATCATCCTCCCAAATGCGAGTCGAGTGTGCTAACCACTGTGCCACCTCGCTCGGTAATATTATTTACAATCGATGAGTAAGTCGGAATTTGAAGAAGCATGGGTGGATACACACTGGAATGGGTAGGAGGATTGTGGAGAAGCATAAGGCACTCAGAAAATTTATCTTTATTGACTTATAATGCCACTGCACTAACAAAATCATAGTACAATAAAATATCTTAAAATTTACAAACACCAAAAATGCAATGAAGAGCAGCAATAGTGTTCACCAGGCCTTAGAAGAGATCATGTACAGCACCATTAAATGTAGGAAAATGACATGTGTTTGAATACGCCATGAATAGCAATAAAATTATAGTACTGTTTTTCATATTTACTAAGAAATCATATATTCTGTCAGTGGTTAAAAAACACCATGTCAGTTTATTTTTACAATGATTACTTGTGGGATGCACAGGGGGGAGGAGGGGGGGGGGAGGGGAGGAAGGAAAAAAGGTGGAGTTGATTGTGCATGATTAAATGGAAAGTGACCATGCATGATCAAAGGAAGACATAAATTGAAAATAAATTAAACTTAAGCTATGGGAGGAAAGGGGAGAGAGGGACTTAGCACAGGGAGGCACATGAAACAAGGGCAGAAGGGAATGGTACCTTCTTTTGATTGTGGAACCACAGGCCAGACAGACACCATTTTACTGTTCCTGGTACTGGTGACTGCGAATGCCAACACTAACAAGTAAATGTAGATGCCATCTTATAATGACTGGTGTTGATAGTCATTAGGTGCTGGCTGCAGTAATATGGTCTTTGTGAAACCAATCTGCCCTGTGGTTTTGCAGTCAGGTGAAGGCTTTCTGTTTTCTCCCTGTATTTGGATATTGTTTACTGTTGTGTATAATTAATGACTTATTTTTTTATCTTCATGGAGTATTAATGAAATGTTGTATGTGTTTGCATATTCAGCCAAGCATGAGATTGTTTGTAATGTTTGAATTCTTTGAGATAATATGTAATATATATATTGGCTATCTAACAAATTACCAGATGAAAGCAGGCTTGCTATTAATTCATAAAGTACACTGCTATAAAAATTGCAGTTATGCATTAGGACATGTGGTCCGCAGTGTTATCATAATATTGTGATATTATCTACTATGGCTTTGAACACCTCATCACCCCAAGCCCTCACCCTCACCCCTTTATTTCCTATTTAGCTTAGTTCTTCCCTTGCCCATGCCTGCTCACCTTTTCATTACTCATGCAAAATCCAACCCATCCCCACCCCCACCCTAATGCACTGTGTGATTAGGTCAAATCTGCCAAGGAAACCAAGGCCTGATACGATTCAACCAACCCATGTGGTCTAGCACATAGAACAACTTTCATTCTGTGGTGTAACAATGAGTAAGATGAGTAGAGTCTAAACTGGCCAAGGAATCAGACCGCTCTTCTAGCCAACCAGGAAAATTAAAGAAACATGATCTGTCAAAAATACTCTCAGCCTCAGAGTACCGGAGATTTATAACATTCTTTGCAAGTGCAGCATCTGTTATGTAGGGGAGTCTATACAGACTGTTGCTAATTGCTGTGTTGAACATTGCCACCTTAAATACAGAAACACTAAAAACAGCAGTTCCCAAGAACAGTCTAATGAAGAAACAGAAGACTGTCTGTACAGACAAGGATTCAGGCACATTATTCCAACTGTTGGGTGTCTGCGATTAGGGAAGCAGTAGAAATTAGACTGTATGGCTGCAACTTCAAGAGACACTGGTAAAGCACTTAGCAATTTATTTATTTGTTTGCTGTCTTTTTTAGGCTTAGCTAGATACAAGAACAGATCAAATGCCACACATAATTTAATATATATGAATATAAACATATTTTTGAAAAATTCAAATTAAGTAGTATAACTAAAGCAATTCACTTGAGAAAGAAATATTGCAGAGGAAAACTTTATATATTTCTATATCTACACACATACTCTGCAAGCCACCATGTGTAGTGTGGCAGAGGGTATCTTGGACCACTACTAGTCATTTTGTTTTCTTGGAGTTTTCAAATTGACATGGCTTGAAAACCAAGATTTTATTCATTTCCTTTCCTATTCCAGTCACACATAGAGAGAGGGGAAAATGACTGTCTAAATGCCTCCATATGAGCCCTAATTTCTCTCACCTTATCCATGTGGACCTTACGTTAAATGTACATTAGTGGCAGTAAAATCGTTCTGCAGTCAGCTTCAAATGACAATTCTCTAAATTTTCCCAACAGTGTTCCTCAAAACAAACATTGCTCTCCCTCCAGGGATTCCCATTTGAGTTCCCAAAGCATCTCCATAGCACTTGCACACTGTTCAAAACTACCAGTAACAAATCTAGCAGCCCACCTCTGAATTGTTTCAGTGTTTTCCTTTAATCCTGGTGGGGATCCCAAACACTCTAGCAGTACTCAAGTATGTGTTGCACTAGTGTCCTATGTGCAGAGTCCTTTACTGATGAACTACACTTTTCCAAAACTCTCCCAATAAACCAAAGTCAACCGTTAATACCTTATGTACTACTACCCTTACATCCCCGTTCCATTTCATATTGTTTTGCTACATTATGCCAAGATATTTAAACACTATAACTGTAATGCTATATTTTGAACATAACATAATTGTTTTTCCAACTCACCTGCATTACATATGTTTTTCTACATTAGAGCTAGCTGCCATTCATCACACCGACTAGAAACTTTGTCTAATTTGTCTTGTATCCTCTTAAGGTCACTCAACAAAGACACCTTCCCATACACCACAGCATCATCAACAAACAGCTGCAAATTGCTGTTCACCTTGTCTGTCAGATCATTTACATACACAGAGAATAATAGCAGTCCTATCACACTTCCATGGGGCACTCCTGATGATACCCCTGTCTCTGATGAATACTCGCCATCGTTGACAATGTACTGGGTTCTGTTACTTAAGAAGTCTTCAAACCACTCATATATCTGCATACCTATTCTGTATGATATTCATCATCTGATATGAGTGATGGTGCTGCAAGCTATGTTGGACAGCAACACAAATATAGCCTACGAATGCAGAGAACGTCACCTTAGCATATGCCATATGGTGATGGAGGCTGTTATGAAAAGCTTTGGATTTTATACAAATTTGATGTGACAAGTTAACAGAAATTTTTGGCCATGTGAGTAAAGTTATTGTGTAAAACTAATAGCTCAGCATCTTACAAAAACTCTTCAGGGTCCTTGGAAGTCTTAGACTTACATGTCAATATATTTACTCCCTAATAATACTTGTTGTTAACAATAGGGGTAAATTTACTATGTTCAGTGAAATGAACTTGCAAAATACTGGAAGTAAAAATAATGTCCATGTAGACTGTGCATCTCTGCTTATGATTCATAATGGAATTTCACATTCTGATACAAAAGTCTGTAACAGGTTGCTGCTAGACATCAGGCAGAAAACTGGAAATCCTAAGATATTAAAGAAATACAATGTAAAAAATTATCTTATTAGCTTCTCCTTCTATAATTAATTATAACAAGCATAATGTTTTGACTCAAGGATGCATATGCTGTTTAACACTAAGGTTCGATTTAAATAGAATTTTAATGTTACTGTTATATGTAAGGCTGACAGTACTCTTTGTACAATTACGAAATGCTTTGTATAAAGTATATGATAAAAACAGAACTTGAACAAAAAACTATTTTGAGCTTTCAGGACCATTCATTACATCCTCTGGGAAGATGGATATGGTTTGCAAGATTGGGAGTGAGGGAGACATCACTTAGACCACTCGTGTAGAACACTTGGGTGACTCATTCATGAGTACTGCTTCAGCGTTTGAGATCCCCACCAGGTCAGATTAAGCCAATACGTTCAAGTGACTCAGAGGTGGACTGCTAGATAGGTTACCAGTAGGTTCAAACAATGTGCAAGTATTATGAATAAGTTTGGCAAACTCATATGAGAACACCTGGAGGAAAGACGATGTTCTTTTTGTAGTACACTAATGAGAAAATTTAGAAGATATAAGAAATCAGGGCTCTTATGGGGACATATTGATAGTCTTTCTTATCTCACTCTATTTGCGAGGGGGACAGGAAAGGAAATGATTTATATACAAGGTACTCTCCACCATGCACCATACACATGCATATTACGGACAGATACCGTACACAAACTGGAAAAATGCAAGGGGCATTCCACTACGTATCTTTTACCATCTTTGATCCGTTTTTCCCCATTTGTTACTACTGGTATGGGTGCAAAAACAAATTTGTACTGCCAACATCTGAGTGGTAGTTCATTAATAAGCTGCACTTAATATGTTAAAAAGCATTTAGAGACATTGTTCTGAAGGCGTAATATATGGTATACTATAAATCACTCTGCCATTCAACTAATAATTCTTAATAAATTGGTGTAAGTCCATCACGTAAGACCCTTATCTGTGTAACTATGACAACGCTACGGATTAGTATGTCACCATAATCGAGATTATTCACATTCGAGCCTTGTTTGTACATTTAATTCTCATAATGGAGGCTTCATTCAAGCAATCTGTATTGACTTGACGGTCAAAATAACAGCTGAGAGCAGGTCTGTATAAATGCTGTGGCCAACAGGTAATGACATCACTTATGTCAATTGAGCTGCTTACAGGTATACCTCCATGGCACTTAACCTTAAGGTTGCCACTCACTCACTCACTCACTCACACACTCACTATACTGATGGGCCTGCCTTGGCCAGAGGTAAGGAGTTTAAGCTGGTTGAGCTGTTCCTCCTGAAGTCCTCTCTGTTGGGAATGTTTTTTCTTCATGTGTTGGATTGGCCTCTGGTTTCTGTGGATGCAGAAATTTATCCGCCGGCTGATTCCGGCGGCTTCTTGTTCTTGTTCTTCTTCTTCTTCTTCTTCTTCTTCTTCTTACTGCTTCCTGGCTACCCGAATTCTATTTTCTTCAGGCGGGAGAAGTCCACTGGCGGCGTCTGTTGCTGGATGTACATGACTGCTTGCTCAGTCATGTACAGCCAGTCCTCATCAGTGAAGATCGGGTGTTTGTTTATTAGCTCCAGATCTCCACGCCTGATGAGTTCCCTCCTGTTCAGCTTCTGGTTCAAGGGTTTGCACCCCCAGTGGAACGGATAAGGTTTATGAGGAAGGGGAGGGATGTTATCTACCGTGAAAGGGTAAGGATGATCATGATGGGGGTAGCTACCGTCGCGCAGGGAATCTGAGCTACCGTTGCACAGGGAATCTGTGATCTTGGTGAGCACCTCCCTCACACAGTTCTTGTTGGTGAGGGGGAGGCACTCAAACAGCTCGTTTTCTTCTTTTCCCTTGGTCTCCATTGGCACTCGTTTCCGCAGAGACAGGAGTGATGACTGCTTCCGTGGGGGCCGTCTCCTTGTTGTTGGTGGTTTTCCCCGACTGCATGACCACCTCCCTAGCAACCTGCGTTGCCGCGTCGACCAGGGAGGTGGTCGTTTGTGTTGCTGTGTCTAGCCTTGTACTGGTGGGGGTTGGTGCCGCATCCGGCATCATGCGGGACGCGAGGTACAAGGCGACCCTTAGTTGAGTCACCTCCTGACGCATCTCTTCTAGTTCTGCTCTCAGGGCCACTTTCTCCTCTGCCATGGCAGATTTGAGCACAGTGATTGTGTCCTCGTTGACTTCCCGCAGCGCTTGGCGGAAGGCGTCCACGTCATCTTGGTGGCGCAGCCCGCTTTCCCTACTAAGGTCGGAGGGCAGGGTGTCCACCTTTTCTTCATGTTGGGCCACCTCTACGTATGTGGTGGCCAACTTCCGCTGCTTCCACATCTTCAGATAGCTGCAGCTGCTTGCGTTTGTGGCGTGCGAGCCCCCGCAATTTATGCACGCTGCTGCAGTACCTCTTGGTTTGGTGCAGTTCCGTGTGTCGTGCGGTTCCCTGCACTTAACACACGCAACCATGCCGTCGTATTCCCTGGCTATATGTCCCAGCTTTTGGCACTTATAGCACTGTAATTGTGCCACAGGCTTCCACTTCTTCTTCTTGTTGCCACAACCGTTGCTCCTGACTGCATTTAGCAGGAGCTCAACAGCAGCAGCAGTCTTGCCTCTTCCTCCATTCCTACTCCTCAGCACGGCGTTGGCTAGTGGCATTGGCATGCATGAGCGACGGTAATGAAGTGAGCCGCAGAGAGTTGAGCCACGTGTGTTACGTGCATGCCGTCGTTTACATCAGAGATATAGAATAGATGTGGTGCCATCTCGTTTAGAAGTTAAGAAACACTACGTATCGGCTGATTGGTAAGCTGTTGTAGGTGCCTGTACTTGTACTAGTTTATTAAACCATTGATGTGCCACATTATTTATCTACAAAACTGAGACATAAAATAAAAAATCTGATTCAAAATATGCTATCGGTGCACTCACAGAAACAAAAGACTGATATATTTTACTGTAGTGGTTCCACGCTCGTACGTACTGACATTCTCTCAACGTATAAATTACATTCTGGTTTGAGTCCAAAGTGATGATTGCAACATAAATGAAAACTTCCTCTCTGATTTTGTTCTTAGTACACTGTAAATTAAAGTGTGAATTAATCGTTTCTGGGTGGTAACACCTATAACTGCACCTGCAGCTTCAGTAGAGTGAGTTGAGTACCTCTGCAGATGCTGTTGGCGGTCCCAAGACCGGATAAAGGAGGAGGGTTGGCCACTTAAGGAGGCCGTAAAATGGTGGATACAAATGACTTCGAGACTGTTTTTGTTAGGGAAAGTTAGAAGGAGCTATTGCAGGAAGCTTGGCTGCAGTACAGTTATAAAATTTAGAATGTAAAACAGCGACTAGCTGGAAGTATGGTTCAAAAAAGTTTATTTAAATCAAACCATCACCGGCTTCAGATTTATTACAAGTCCATCTTAGATGGCACATACAGATTTTGTTATTTTCCCGCTAAGGCTTCGTTTCGTAGCCATAGATTTTGTGAACTTATTTTATTTATTTATTTATTTAGCTTATGGCATATAACACATCATATAGAAAAGACATAAAAATCATAGGACACAGAAATAAAGAGTGTGTAACATTTTGTTGTAGATATAAAAGTGTTTAAAAGTAGTGTATATAATAAACAAAAGTTCACAAACAAACATCCAGATTTGTGACATAGTCTATTGCGCTTTCAGTCGCGGTCAGAAACTCATTGGGGTCTCCTGCAAAACGTCTCAGAGGGCAGTCTTCCACGATGTGACGAATCGTCTGCCGGTCCGCACCGCAGTCACATCTCGGGGTGGTGATTTTACCCCACCTGTGGAGGCTGTCTGCACATCTGCTGTTATTTGTCCGAATTCGATTCAGGGTCGTCCAAGTTTTCCTTGGCAAATTGAATCCTGGTGGTTGGACATTGATGCATGGTATATTCTGCAGGTTTTGGGGCACAGATTCTCTCCACCGCATTTTCCAGAGGTTGCCATAATCCGGGTTGAGAGGATGCGTATTTTTTGCCTTTTTTAAAGAGTGGTGTCTTGAGCGCAATCTGTTCATCTCCAGGGCAGGAACATCCTTATGGATTGGCAGTTTCTCGTTGTTCAGCACTTTTCCATACTCGCGTAAGAGAGCGTTCTCTCTGCGCAGGTCCGGTGGGGGAATGTTGCTCAGTATAGGTAGCCAGTGTAAAGGCGTTGGCTTTATTGTTCCTGATATCATCCTCATTGTGTAGTTTAGTTGAGCATCGATCAAGCCTGTGTGTTTACTGTTTAGCCATACCGGTGCGGCATATTCTGCTGTTGTGTAGACAAGTCCCAGAGCCAAAGATCTCAGTACAGCCGCGGAAGAGCCCCACGTGGTCCCACATAGCTTCTGTATGATATTATTTTGAGTTTTAAGTTTTGCGGCTGTATTACGTAGGTGTTCCTTGAATGTTAGGGTTCTGTCAAAGGTGACGCCTAGATATCTGGGGTAATTATTATGGTTTAGCTGCCTGTTTTCGAAATGAACGTTGAGCTTTCTTTTTGCTTGGGCATTGTCGAGATGAAAGCATGTCACCTCCGTTTTTGTCGCGTTTGGCCGTAATCTCCACCTTCGGAAGTAATCTCCCAGCTTTGTTAGATCCGCAGTTAATGTGTTTTCTGTTGCCTCCATTGATAAGCCTCTTGCAGCCATTGCCCAGTCGTCGGCATATCCGAATTTTTGAGAAGTGGTTTCAGTTAAGTCAGATATGTAGAGGTTAAACATCAATGGCGCCAGAATGGAGCCTAGTGGTAAACCATTGTTGAGCTTCATTTGGTCACTTTTTAAGTCGCCCATTATGACTCTGAAACTTCTATCTGTGAGCATGTTATCAATGAGGTTGGCCAGCTTATTACATGGTATGACCCGCAGCAACTTAAATATCAGGCCTTGTCGCCAAACGGTATCATAAGCGGCTGATAGGTCAATAAAGGCTACTGATGTTTTGAGTTTTTTCTGAAAGCTCGCCTCTATATGAGTTGCTAGGGAGAGGATCTGGTCGGTGCAACTGCGGTTGGGTCGAAAACCTGCCTGTTCAATCGGTACCACTTCAAGAATTTTTCCGCCTATTCTATTGTAGATGATACGTTCCAACAGCTTATAGACACAGTTCAGCAGAGCGATAGGGCAGTAGTTTTGGGGCATGTCATTAGGTTTGCCTGGCTTTAGTATTGCTATAATCTTTGCTCGTTTAAGCTGGTGTGGGATATTACCCAATTCTAAAATATCTGTTAAGAAGTTTGCGAGCCATGTTCTAGTATATTTTCCACAGTGAAGTAGGAATTCCGGGTGGATGCCATCGAAGCCGGGAGCCTTGCCACTTTTGATTTTTGACAAGGCTGCTGTAACTTCTTCCGCTGTGATAGGCTGGGAAAATTCGGAGGTAGGCAATGGCCTTTGTTTTAAGAATCTTAATTCACGTTTGACGGTCGTGGTGTGTGTTCTGTCCCTTGGTGCTCTTGAGGTTCTAACTATGTGTGCAGCCACATTGTTAGGGGTTATCGGGTGGGTGTCTTTTATTTTACGTTTACTGCCTCCCAGGTTACGGAGTAGGGTCCATGCTTGCCTACTGGATTTAGTGAAGTCTAGATTCTCCACGTTGTCCATCCATTTTTCCCGTCGAGCTGCGTCTAAGCTGTGCAACAGTTCGTCCACGATTTCTTGGTTGTTGGTTTCTGTAAATTCCTGGTACAGGTCTTCGCGTCCTTCATTCCAGCCAGGGATGTACTCTTTCCGGTAGCCTCTGGGTACATTCCTCTTAGCCGTGGCGATGACTGCTCCCACAAATCTGTCATAGTTGTCCCTAGTCGGGGGTATCCAACCTAGACACTTGTCAAGGTTTTCTGCAAAGGAGGCCCAGTCTGCCTTCTGGAAATTCCATCGTGGACGAGGAAAGGATTTTATGATTGGGATGTTAATTCCGACTTTTAAGATAACAGGGCGATGCTGGCTATGTGGGAAATCAGACAGGACTTCACGAGTTGCGGCTAGCGTTTGTTTGTCTTTGTTTTTAGTGACAAAACATAAATCAGGGTTATAATCTCGTCTCCATGCTGCTGATCGAAATGTTCCGCGGTCCTTGGCGTCGAAAATCAGGTGGGTGTTAGTCTCCTCACTCCAGCTCATCAGGGATTCACCGTTCTGGTCGTTTCGTGCATGCTTCCAGTTCTCATGGTGACTATTAAAGTCTCCTACGTAGATAGCAGGGTGGGGATATTCTTGGAGTACTTCTGGAGGCCATGGACAGCCGGGAGGCTTATAGATGTTAACTATAGTGGTCTCGCCAATTTTGACAGCAACTTCATGTATGTTGTTGTCTGTAGATATCTTACACAGGGAAGCATTTTCTATCTTATTTTGTATGTAGGTTGCCACGCCGTAATTGCGGTGATAGGTGGCTCCCAGTATCTCAAATCCAGGGATTTTTCCTCTAGAGGCCAGCAGATGAGTCTCTTGTATCGCGACTACGTCGATTTTGTTCTGAGTGAGAACTCTCTGGAGAAATTCACATTTGCTCCTACTTATGCCTTCAATGTTTAGGTGGCAGACTCGGAGGCACGGTCCGAGTGCTCTAGTCAATTCTTCATCGTTCATTTGGTCGGTATCTTTCATGATGTGTTTACCAGGAGATCCAGCACAGGATTATCTGGATTATCTGGTTGCCTTTAGTGCTAGTTCATTTAGCGTTACCCAGGGTGCACATGTAGTATTCTACTACGGACGTGAACTAGCCTTACACCCCTTTTTGTGAACTAATAAAAAAAAAAAAAATCTCTGCCCAGTTAACCGAATTTTAAACAGAAAACTTGTAATTTTGTGAACTAAGATTACAAGTTTTCTGTTTAAAATTCGGTTAACTGGGCAGAGATTTTTTTTCAACCTTCATATAAACAAATGCAGTGATATTAAGTTAAGTGAAGCATCAAATGTGCCAAAAACTTGTGTAAACCAGGTAAGATTTCGACAAATTTCATGTCTTATTTACTTTACGGTAGTCTTGTATGTTTCTATTATGGTTAAAAAAAAAAGCATCTCTCGTAAGTTTACTAATTTAAAACAAAAAAGTAACGACTATAAAACGAGATGTAGCAGGAAAGGAATAAAATCCTTTAGAGACATCAGAATGTGGATTTTTAAAAAACTGAAAACAGTAATGATTTGCTTTAAATTATCTTTTTCAAACAATACGTGTGGCTGGTAGCTGTTTTAAATTATAGACCCTATAATTAGAAAAGAAGCAACCTCTAAAGTTTGGTACCATAGTTGTAATAAAAAGATCGTTTACATTCTAGTATCTTACACATCTTTAACTTAGCAGCATGTTGGAAGCATTTGCAAATAAAGCAACTACTCCACCCTACAGCAGTGAAAGCTATATGGAAATCATGAATTAAGCTGTGTGGTTTCCGTTTGTTTATTTGAATAAGATTGATGAGTTATTAACAGTTGTTTCTTGTGAATGCAGTAAATAATTTTGTGTTTTTCAGAATATTCCATACAAAAAAATTGACCTTGAAATACTCCTATAAATTCCCAAGCTGTTCATTTCGATATTACGTAGGTTCAACACGTGTTCCCAAAACACCTGCCAAGTGTTCATTATGTAGTTGCAAATATCAGAAGTGGATCATGTGAAACAGGTGTTAAGTGAGTTACCATGCATTAGCTATGCTGTGGCAAGTGTTTATTCTACAGCTGTTAATACAAGAAGTGAAAATATTATTAGTGAATTACCAAGCACTAGTTACGCTGATCTGTGTAATTCTTTGAGTGGTACACTTCATAAATTTTGTTTCCTCTCAAAATTAATCCACAGATAAGGGGTATACATGCTTAGCTGACACATCTTTTAATGAGGAAAGTGGAGTTGTGTGTAGTGGAGTTTCAAAAGCAGACTTAAGTCCCAGAAGATCTAAAATGTCTAAGATTCTTAGGAATGCCTTAACAAGGCTACCAGAAGCAAAGCCACATCATGGGAAAAATGAACTAAAACACTCAAAGATTTGTATGATAGCAATGTTTCTTTTTTCACAGAAAACAATTTCAATTCTGTTGCCAGAGATTTCATTAACAGCCAATTAAGGAACTGCCATCAACCAGCAAATACTAGGCAATGGACATCTGAAGACAAGGCATTTGCTCTGTCCTTATATAAGCAACCCCTTGCCTATACAAGTATCTGTCAGTTCATCTGTCCTTCTGTGAGGCATCTGAAATCTCTCTGTCTGCCACACCTTTTTGAGCCAGGAGTGAATCCTGCAGTGATGAATGTAATAAAAGCAGAAGGTGAGGCAATGTGCAGCAGTGATAAATATTTTGCTTTTTTGTTTCATGAAATGTCTGTGGAGAGAAATTTGAATTGTGATGTAAACAAGTGACAAATCACAGTGTTTCTGGCTTTAGGAAGGTCAAATGTATATGCAGACCATGATGCATCGATATTCTGGTCAGAGGCATACATAAAATTTGGAAGCTGGTTGTTGCATATTACTTCACTCAGAACTCAGTTTCAAATACTGCTTTAAAGTTCTTATTACATATTTACATATATTATAAGGCAATTGCAAAAAATAGGGCTGAAGATAGCAGAATAAGATCTTCACTCTGCAGCGGAGTGTGCACTGATATGAAACTTCCTGGCAGATTAAACCTGTGTGCTGGACCGAGACTCAAACTTGGGACCTTTGCCTTTCGTAGGCAAGTGCTCCACCATCTGAGCTACCCAAGCACAACTCACGCCCCATCCTCACAGCTTTACTTCTGCCAGTACCTCGTCTCTTACCTTCCTAACTTTACAGAAGCTCTCCTGTGAACTTTGCAGAACTAGCTCTACTGATAGAAAGGATATTGTGGGGACATGGCTTAGCCACAGCCTGGGGGATGTTTCCAGAATGAGAGTTCGAGTCTCAGTCTGGCACACAGTTTTAATCTGCCAGGAAGTTTCATATCAGCATACACCCCACTGCAGAGTGAAAATCTCATTCTGGAAACATCCCCCAGGCTGTGGCTAAGCCATGTCTCTGCAATATCCTTTCTTTCAGGAGTGCTAGTTCTGCAAGGTTCACAGGAGAACTTCTGTAAAGTTTGGAAGGTAGGAGACGAGGTACTGACAGAAGTGAAGCTGTGAGGATGGGGCATGAGTCGTGCTTGGGTAGCTCAGATGGTAGAGCGCTTGCCAGCGAAAGGCAAAGGTCTTGAGTTCAGGTGTTGGTCCAGCACACAGTTTTAATCTGCCAGGAATTTTCAGAGCTGAAGATAGGTTATACAGCTTGTTAGCAGGGTACAACCAATCAGAGAGCACTGAAGGGACTACCTAGTGAGAAATCCAGTGAAGCCAGTCCAATTTAATTTTTTATGTATTGCTGTGATTTGTGACGTCCCACACCTACGTATTAAAGAATGCTATTAATAATTGACTAGAAACAAAATGCAGTTTGGGCTTAAAAAAAAAGGCCAGTCTTGAATTTGAATGAGGACTTTTCTTCTGCATCAGCAGAAGATGTTTACGACTCGCAAAAATTACAGAGGAGTCGTTTTGACTTTAAGGATTCTTTTATTAAAATGAAAGTTATGGTAGATGCAGCCCAGCTTAGTCATACAGTTGATTTTACCTGCAGAGTCAATATACTTTGCAGAATTTGTTGAGAAGACAGATTACCTCTTAGATTCACAAAACAGCACTCGTCATCATCCACAAGATGGTAAATCTTGTAAGTGTGCCCTCTCTCCAGGGTCACCACATACTGAAATGTGGTACAGTACATTAAAGGAAATTGAAAACTAGAAAGAGTTGCAACTAGGAACAAGGGGAGATAAGACAAAAATGTCTAATTTCATAAGTGGGTGGCAAACTACAATAATATCATTGATGTGAATTGGACAGATTAAAAAAAAAAGACTTCAATTTTTTAAGCATGAGGGCCTTCAATGAAGGCCTACTGGAGAATGTTTTTTACCATGTGAAGCAACATGGTGTTTCCAACACCAACCCAGCCTGCTTTCAGTCTGTAGCAGCACTGAAAAAATTATAATCAATAACATATCCCTATCTATAAGTACATTAGGTAATTATGAGGATGATAGTTGCATGCCATTAAGAAATTTAAGGCAATTACACGGATCTCATAATGACAGCTTTCTTGACCCCAGAAAAGATAATTGCATAATTGACAACAATGATTTATCAGTGTCCTTGCTGGTAATGCAGCTTGCAATGGTGACAGTGATGGTGGGGAAGCTGATGTAGGTAATGACAGACAAGGATTGACGTTTGTAGCTGGTTACAGCCTGTGAAACATTGGTGGAAAACCTGAGATCAACTGTAATGACTGTAAAACATTTGTTTTCTCCAACACCCACAGAGGATCATTTACTTACAAGTTTAAGGGAATCTGATACCTTAAACACACAATTATGGTATGGAAGTGACAGCCTAGTGTTCTTTTTAACTAAAGTCCAGTCAGTCATATGCATTTTTAGTGGGCAATTTTGATTTACAAATATGTCAGAGATTGGAAACACACCATCTGTAATAAAAGAATGAATGTGGTTTAGGAGAAATTGAAGATAAAGTTTAAAGCTGTTTGACAGTTCAGAGAGAAATTCTGCTGTTTGCTTAAATAATAATAGTAATAATGTAGTAATTAGTTTTTGTTTTCAGTTAACTGCTTTTATCCCCATTTCCTACCCGTGGTCCTTCTCTTTTAATGTTGATGTATGTGCTTTTGTGTTGAAGCATTTACTCTTCATTTAAGATGTAGGACCATTTTGAAGGAAGTCAATGGTTAATAATGCAAATTTCATGAAATATGCCTACAGGTTTGACAAATTTTAGATAACAAGTAGGCCTACAGGCTTCGCCCACTTCTCCTGATGACATAGTAGCTAGGCATGGAATAGATGGTACCATTTTGTTGGTGGTAGTATAGAAATTCTAATCATCAAAGTGAAAGTCATTTGGAGGGTAATACTGCTGTTGGTATATCCTGAGTTTTTTTTTTTTTTTTTTTTTTTTTTTTTTTTTTTTTTTTTTTTTTTTTTTTTTTTTTGTAATTACTACTGTGATGTCAGTCAGTTGGGAAAATCATGCACCTGCAGGCTGTCAGTCATAAAAAAATCAGCTATTTATACCACAGTTACTATTGTATTGTATGGTAGATTACATTTTTTGCACTTGGTGACAAATGCATACTAAGAGAGTTTCACAAACTGTTACCAATAGGCATGTGGGAGAGAAAATGTGTCAAGTAAAAGAACTTAGTTGTTTGTTAATATGATCGGTTCCAAATTGAGAAAATATTGACATGTTTGGTTCACAGAGAAATTTTCATCTCAATGAAACAGTCCATTGACACTGTTAATTAGAATTCTTCTCTTGTGCTTTAAATTTATAGTAGGTCTAATGGGAAAAGTGTAAAACTGATATTTTAGATGATGATGAGAATCATAAACTACCACAAAGTTCATTATGACTGTGTGAGTTTGTCTTTGGAATATGATTTCCAGTCTCTTTTCTATGTTTACAGGTGCCTCAACTACATTTTAAGTAACATGGCACAGAAAGAATTCAGTGAGTCACTGATATCAAAACTGTAGTAAATTAGTCTCTTATACCATACATGTCTGAAGAAAAGTTTGTTTTCTAGTATACGAGTGAGCTTACTGAGGATTGCAAGTGTTATGGAATAACTGCCCTCTCAACTCCTTTTATTGGTGGAAAAAATCACGGCCTTAAACTAAAATGAACATTGATATTAACAATAACAGATGAAACCTATAATAATCATTGTGATTTTCAAGATGCAGTTCCCACTCAGGTGTCTGGCTGCCCTCCACATCTATGTATCTACATCATCTGGAAGAGAACATCCGGTAGATGTAGATTGTAGGCAGTGCCTGGAGTAGGCCTGCTCTGTTTAAAATTGCTATAGCTTGAAGCATAAGTATTCAATGTGATTGTGAGTATTTGAACTCCAATTGTCATTTGATCTGAGGGAGGTGATAAATAATTATGTAACATGTTGTGGGTCATTTGTTCTGAATAATGAAAATTCTGTTTGTCTTGTGCAACACATACCATCATGCAAAATCTTATGCCTTGTAGTTATTGGTAATGACTTCTTCATGTGTGGTTGCATATGTAGATGCAATAAGACTGATTACATCCAAGTAGATGTATATGTAGATGTGTTGAGGTTGATTATATGGAAGTGAAGAGAGTGGGAATTACAGATCTTCCAGTTAAAAAGTTGAAAATTTGTGTATTATGTATGGTGAAGTGCAGGCATAGTAATTAAGAAAACATATAAAAAGTTTAGATGAACAATTGGTTTTAATATTGAAGAAAATATCTTTCTTGGAAATACTTTATTGCAATACATTTAACTGCAACTGCCAGGTAAATAAGCTTGAGCAAAACTCCTTGCAGGAAAGATTAGCTCACTAAACTGCTGCAGTAATAGAGCAATGTATACATTTGAGATGATAATCTTGTGTTTGTTGCTTCACTCCATTTCACCATCAAAGTGAAAGTAGTCCCATACTCAGGAACTGAGCACAGGGGAGCCGATGTAGGATTCCTGTGTTGCTGTTCTTGGTGAGGTTGTAATGGAGATGGTCTGCTTTTGTCTTCCTCTGACCTGTAACAAAGTGTCAAGTATGTATCAGTGTTGTGTGAATGACTTTGACTATAACATGTACAGTGTAGTGCTGGGTTTATGTTTTTAAGGACGAAGAAAAGCGAGAGGGTGAAACCTGGTGTGGGCACCACACAGCCTACTCCTCCCAGATAGCACCGAGGGAGCCACTGAGCTTCACTCCCCATCCAACAAACAGACAGTGTCATGTGCCCTCAGATCATGAGACACAGTGAGAAGCTATGGAATCTAATCCAGGAGATTGGCATAAAGACTGATGGTCAGGAACTTTGCACCATCACCTTTCCCCACAGGGGGCTCACGGTCCTTTCGCGAGTACATGCATGGCGAGCACTGGGCCTCGAGCTATTGCAGCCTTCCTTCTTTCCAGGGCTGTATTTCCTTGCCCTTCCCCTCATTTCCTCTCCTCTCCTTGCTTCTTCCCCTTCACCCTCTCCTCTCCCTCTCTTGGTGTCCTTGTTTGATTTGGCCCTGCTATCCTCCTGGTTTGTTGGCCGTGCAATTTGGTTTTGTTGCGTAATCACCTCATGCTTTTGGCATTCCCTAGTCCACCTCTGGGGTTTGACCTTCATTACTAAATTTATATTCCATAGTGTGAGCCATTTGGGAAAGAGCACCTTACCTAGTGTCTCCGACGTGTGCCCTCCTAGTTCATTCCACCTTTTCCTTCACGTTGTTGTCTGATGCTAGAGTGCATAGCCAGCATGGTAGCCAGCCCATGTGGTGGGGTCACTTTGTCCCCTTTTGGTTGAAAACACAGGGATCACACTTCTGATACACTTGGGGAGAGCCCCTGATCAGAGTGGGTGGTATCAGGGCAGACGCTATGCAAATGAAATGCATATGGGTCCAGAACTCTGGCCGTTCTTCTGCGGCCATCTCTCTGCGTGGATCAGATTTTTTTAGGGCTGCTTCTTCTGCCCCTTTTGCCTTCCCATCCATGGCTACCCCTGGGAGGAGGGTCAGGCTCGTCGGCTAGGGGCGAAACCTTTACCCCACTATCTGGTTTGCACCAGAACTGATGGGGATACTTTCACCAATATCAAACCTTTATTTTTTGTGGAACACATTGAAGACAAGTTTGGCAAAGTGGACTCTCTGAGCAAGATGTGGTCAGGTTCGTTGTTGATTAAAACTGCTTCAGCTGCCCAGTCTGCAGCCCTTTGTACCTGTAAGCATCTTGGCACAATTCCTGTGTCCATAACCCCCCACCACTCTCTGAATATGGTTCAAAGTGTGATTCTTCACAGGGACCTCATCCTTCAAACTGATGATGAACTGCGAGACAATTTCGGATGCCGGGGCGTTCACTTTGTTCAGCGTGTTCAGAAGGGTCCGAAAGACAATCACATTGATACTGGTGCCTTTATCCTGGCCTTTGAAGGGGATACGCTTCCTGAGAAAGTAAAGGTTATGGTTTATCAATGTGACGTGAAGCCATACATCCCACCACCTATGAGATGTTTCAAGTGTTTGCGTTTTGGACACATGTCTTCCCGCTGTTCGCAGGCCCCTCTCTGTGGTGACTGTGGACGTTCACTCCATGAGAGGAGTTCCTGTGTTCCCCCTCCTGTGTGTGTTAATTGTCATGCCAATCATTCCCCATGTTCACCAGATTGCCCAGTTTATAAGAAGGAAAAGGAGATACAGGAGTTTAAGTCCCTTGATCGTGTAACCTACACTGAGGCTAGTAAGAAGTATGCACGTCTTCACTCTGTGTCCATGACATCTAGCTATGCTTTAGTTACATCTTCACCTCTTCCTCCCCTCTTACCCTAGTCCCAAACCCCTCTCCTCCCCCCCTCCCCTGCGGCTCCCACACCCTCCACTCCAGGCACTGTTCCCCCTTCCTAGCCGGAGAAGTGTCCCACTTCTTCAGCATCTGCCGGTCAAGGGCGCCCCTCCCAGGATACTCCTTCCCGGCACCTTCCATGCCAAAGGTCTGCTACCATACGACGACTGTGAGAACCACGGTCTGTGGGCCCCCAGGTCACCCAATCTTTCTGTTCCTGATCTTGCTGCAGCATCTCCCTTATGCCGCATAGCCCTCCTCGATCTGAAATGGAAAAGAAGAAGAAACATAAGTCCCGGGACAAGGAGCCTCTGGTGTCCCCAGAGGTCCCATCCCCACCTTCGTAACCTGATTCTGACCTGTTGTTCATGGATGTCGCCCCCTCCTTGCCGGTGGCGGGTAGTGACCCGGCAGCATGACTGGTTATCCAATGGAATTGTAATGGATATTACCGTCACCTTCCGGAGTTGAAATCCCTTATTTTGTCTTACTCTGCAGCTTGTGTGGTTCTGCAGGAATCTCATTTTACTGATGATCACTCAAGAACCCTCTGTGGGTTCCGTGTTTTCTTTCAAAATCGGGTCAGCCCCCTGCAGGCCTCTGGTGGCATTTGTACGTTGGTCCGTATGGACGTTGCTAGCACGTGGATTCCTCTTCAAACTACATTGGAAGCGGTTGCTGTTAGGGTCCACCCGGACTCTGAGGTCATGGTTTGCAATCTTTATCTCCCTCCTGACAGGACTCTTACACCTACTTCCTTAACTGCCCTTCTTCAGCAACTTCCTCCCCTCTTCCTCCTTCTCGGGGATTTTAATGCTCATCATCCCTTGTGGGGCAGTGGATTTCCGTCTAATTGGGGTCTTCTCATAGACCAGTTTCTTGCAGATCACGACTTGTGCCTTCTTAATGATGGCTCCCCTACTCATTTCAGTGCCAGTCATGGTACCTTTTCTGCCATTGATCTTTCTCTTTCTTCTCCCTCCCTCCTCCTTTCATTACACTGGTCGCCACAAGCTGTCCTGTGACCACTTCCCATTGATTCTCTCACTCCCTTCCCGCTCCCCGATGGACAGGTTACCTCATTGGTCTTTCCAACATGCCGATTGGCCTCTATATACTGCACAGGTCGTTTTTTCTCTCTCTTTGTGGGGTTGTATTAATGATGTCCTATGTGACGTGTCTGACACGATTGTTCATGCTGCTAGCCTTGGAGTACCGTGCTCATCTGGACCATTTCGCCACCGACAAGTCCCATGCTGGAGTACGGCCATTGCCATTGCCATCCATGATTGCCGTTGAGCTTTGCAACACCTTAAGAGGCACCCATCCGTTGCCAACCTTATTGCCTTTAAACGCCTTCATGCTAAAGCCCGTTATCAAACAGAGCAAACGGATGTGTTGGGAAAGCTTTGTTTCTTCCCTCGGTTCTATTGTCCCTATGTCACAGGTATGGGCTACACTTCGCTCTCTCCAAGGTTGCCATCGACAGTCTACCCTCCCGGGCCTTCACCTCCCGGATGGCCTTTGCACGGATCCTTTGTTTCTCGCGGAACATCTTGCGACCCATTTTGCAACAGCATCAACATCAGCCTCCTATCCGGCTACTTTCCTTCACCAGAAACAGTGGGCCGAAGCTTCCGCCATATGTTTTACCCCTTGTCAGTCAGAATCTTTACTGAATGGGAACTTCTTTCCGCACTTTCTTCTTCTCATGATATGGCCCCTGGCCCAGACTCCATTCATAACCAACTACTTCAACATCTCAGTGCTCCACAACGGCAACATCTTCTCGGGGTGTTTAGCCATATTTGGCTCCAGGGTGACTTCCCTTCTCAGTGGAGGGATAGCATCATGGTTCCTGTCCTTAAGCCTGGTAAGAACCCCCTGTTTGTCGAAAGCTATCAGCCAATTAGTCTGACAAATGTTGTTTGCAAGTTACTTGAACGGATGGTAGCTCTTCGGCTCAATTGGGTTCTCGAATCTCGAGGTATATTGTCCCCTTACCAGTGTGGCTTCCAAGAGGGATGGTCTCCGATCAATCATTTACTTCACCTGGAATCCGCAGTTTGGCAGGCTTTTTCCCAGCGCCGCCATTTGGTTGCAGTATTTTTCGACCTTCGCGAGGCCTATGACACGGCTTGGTGCTATCACATCTTACACTTCATCAGTGGGGTCTTCGGGGCCCACTCCAAATTTTTATCCATCAGTTCCTGTTCCATCAGTCATTCAGGGTTCGGGTTGGTACTGTTTTTAGTTCTCCATGTACCTAGGAGAATGGCATCCCACAGGGTTCTGTATTAAGTGTACTTCTTTTCCTGGCCTCTGTCGGTCCTTTGGTCACCCCTGCTCTGTATGTGGATGATTTCTGCATTTGGGTTAGTTCCTCTTCTATGGCCTCTGCAGAGCGGCAGCTCCAGGGAGCTGTTGGTGTGCCTCTGCATGGACCCTCTCACATGGGTTTCAATTCTCTCCTTTAAAATCGTAGGTGGTCCACTTCTGTCGCCGTACTATGATCCACCCTGATCCGGAGCTCTATCTCGATGCACAACTATTACCTGTGGTCCCATAGTTTCGTTTTCTGGGTCTTCTTTTCGACAACAAGCTCGCCTGGCTGCCCCATATCAGACTTCTGAAGGTAGGACGTTTCCGTAAACTCAATGTCCTTCGCTTCCTTGCCGACACCTCTTGGGGTGCGGACCGCTCCATCCTTCTCCGCCATTATCGGGCTTTAGTGCTGTCTCTCTTGGACTATGGTTGTCAAGTTTATGGTTTGGCTGCTCCTTCCACACTGCATCTCCTGGATCCGGTCTACCATCATGGTATCCGTTTGGCCACCGGTGTTTTCCATACTAGCCCTGTTGATAGTCTCCTGGTTGAAGCTGGGATCCCCCCCCCCCCCCCCTTTTCTGTTCGGCAGCCCCAGCTTCTGGTTTCTTATGCAATTGCTGTCCGTTCCTCTTCCACTCATTCTTCCATTCTTCCTATTCTATCCTGTTCCCGTACCATGGACGCCACCCACCTGATTTCCGCCCTTGGGCGGGTTTACCAGTTGGGCTCCGCCTTGCGTCCCTTCGCCGTGATTTTCAGCTTCCTTCTTTGTCCTGTCTCCCACCTTCCCTCCCCAACACCCCTCCCCCTCTCTTGATTAGTTCTTTGGCCCCAAATTCGGATGGATCTCCGCCGAGGTCCAAAAGATGCCATTCCCACCATGGTGTTCCGTTGTTTTTTCCGCCGAATTTTGTGGGAACTTCGGGATGCTGTTGTTTTTTACACCGATGGCTCTAAATCTGCTGATCATGTGGGATATGCCTTCACATTCTCTGCTGGCATGGAAAATCATCTCCTGCCACCTACATCTGGGGTGTATACTGCAGAACTGATGAAAATTTCCCTGGCCCTTACCTTTAGTAAAGAGTCCCAACTCAACAGTGTTTTGTTATGTACGGACTCAATGAGTGGCCTTCTGGCTATTGACTGGTGTTTTTCCTGCCATCCCTTGGTCTCGGCCATCCATGACCATCTCGCTGATCTCCACCGTGATGCTTGTTCCATTGACATCCTTTGGGTCCCTGGCCATGTGGGTATCCCAGGTAATGAGCTTGCTGGGGCAGCAGTCACTTACCCCCCCCCCCCCCAATCCCCCCCCCCCCACCCCACCCCCCACCCCCGTGCTGTAACCCCTCCTGCAGCGGATTTACGGCTTCACATCAAATCTCACTTTGCACAATCATGGGCCAACTTTTGGGAGGCTACCTCCCTGTCTAATAAACTTCTTGCGATTAAGGTGACACCTGTCCCGTGGTGTTCTTCCTTCCGCCTCTCCCGAAAGGCCTCAACCACCCTGTGTCATCTCCACATTGGCCATACCAGGCTGACTCATGGTTTTCTTTTGCGTAATGAGCCACCCCCACTTTGTGGTTGTGGAGCCTTCCAGTCAGTAGCCCACATTTTTGTGGAATGCCCACTTCTTTTGGCTCTGCATACTAAGCACAGACTTCCCCTCACTTTGCCTTTAATGTTGGCTGACGTATCCCGGATGGTCAAACTGGTTCTCAGTTTCCTCCATGAAAGTGGTTTTTATTTTCAGTTTTAAGGTTTTTAGTATCACTCTGGTGTTGGGGCAGGGCAGTGAAGATTGGGTTGTCTCCCGCTGGAAGCTGTGTTTAGAGATTCCCAACTCCCCTTCCCTGGCCAAGATCCTCTTTTCTCTCCCTTTTACTCTGTTTTTATCACTTTTTAGAATTGGTTAGTCTCCTTTTACAATACACACTTCTACATTCTAGCGGTTGAACGCTTTTAAATAGCAGGTGGTCGTCCCTCTACTGCATCAGAGGTGGGATATTTCCTTCCTCTAGCATAGCCTTGGGGTTGCTCTCTTGCTAACTTCCCTCATTTTCTTTTTACCATTGACAACATGACTGTACTTTTATGCTTTTTAGTCTTTTACCTTTTATCGTTCTGATTTTTCTGAGATGTCAAACTGTCTGAATGGACCACATTTGGAAGAAGGGACTGATGACCTTGCTGTTTGTCCCTTCAACCCCATTCAACCAGCCAACCATCACCTTTCTTCACATTGCCAGCCAAATACTGGTAGTGAAAATTTTCCACCATGAGAATGACTTACATCCAAGTCAAGAGGCATCACACAGGTGTGTGTTACCAACCTCGTCTATGGAGATAGGTCCAATTCACCACAGCTGTAGAAATTTTTGAGTAGTAGCCCTACTGCTGTGTTAACATTGCCAAGTACTGTAAACATTCTTCTGTCTGTATAGTAATTTTACTCCAAGTCTCATGCAAGACTGGAACCAACACACTTCCTCCATCATTTGTCCACAAAATTCAAATGCTCAGTGGAGACAAGGTGTTTGTTTATTTTGATCCACTGATAAACATTTACTTGCTGTCAATTTCATCATGAGTAAAGCTGATAACTGAATATGTGACTGAAGCCTCTTCAGAGATGTTGGGCTTCTTACACTTAATGCCAATACATATATTCCCAAATGGTATTTGTGGATAATAATAAGTGTAGGGTGAACCCAGCAGTTCACAGCTACAGTACTACAAGTAGAAATAATTTCTCCCTCCTGGTTCAAAATGGAGTTTTGTATTCAGGTGCAAAAGATTATAACAGGGTGCCAGTAGACTGCAGGAAGAAAACTGAACATTTCCAACTATCCATATAAACGGCAAGTTGACATATCCAGACCTTGTGGATCTGTTAAAAGCAAATGACCAGACAGTGTAAAAACAGTCAAGCTAAGACACTAAAAGTAAGAGGTCAGTCATTGTGTGTAAATAATCGAGCTGTGAAAGTGAGAAAAAAAAAATTTACAAGTACCCAGTACATGTGTCAAAGCAAATAAGATACTATACATTTGTATTTTAGGACAAGTAAAGTTCAAAAGAGCAGCAGTGGTTTTTAATGGCAGGCTCTGGGGAAATTGCTTTGTCACCACCATATAAGTCCAGTGTGATCAAGAAACTAGCCACAGATGTAAGCATACAATCTGCTAGTGAAAGAAGAATGTACAAAGTTAGTATACTGATGTGCTGCTATAGAACAAACCAGAGCTACTCTCTGTGGGGACGACTCATTATTTGTACAGATAAATCTCAGTCCTTCAAAAATAAAACTGATGTTCTCAGAGTTTTGTTAGAAATAAATTAAATTATTATATTATTAAATTATTATTATATTATTATATATTATATTATATTATATTATATTATATTATATTATATTATATTATATTATATTATATTATATTATATTATATTATATTATATTATATTATATATTATATTATTATATTATTAAATTATTATATTATGTACCAGTGAACCTGGCAATGCTTCATAATTGCTAAATACGTGTGGGAATTGGGTATGGATCCTACTCTCCTTCCCCACCCCCTCCTCTCTGTGCACCTCCTCCCTGCTCCCCTCTCCCCCCCCCCTCCCCCCCTCACCTTGTCTATATCCTCTCCACCTTTATCTCTGACCTCGAGTCTTGTTTGTTACTACAAATTCAGATTTCATAGTAGTGTTCTAACCATAAGCGATAAATAAACACATCATTCTTGTTTACTGTAAGACCAACTGTGAGGCATAAAACAAAACAGCACATTACTGTGTTCAGAAATTTATGTAATGAGAAAGAACATGTAATGAAGAAACAATTTGTCTAACAGTTCAAGTGCCCTCTATTATAGTTGAAACGGACTGGGAAAAAGAAAACAAAATTGTACCTTTTCACAGGAGAACATGGCAAACATTTTCTTTCTCACAGTCCATTTTAACAGAAAACCGGTATGTTGATCTTTAAAAAAATATATGGCCTATGACTGACTGAATGTTTATTAGGGTAATGAGTAAGAATTTGAAATAAATTGGTCAAGAACTTTATGAGATTTTTGGTAACCATGTTTCCCTATTACATATTATATTTATATGTCACATATATTTAAAATATGTACCATATATATATATATATATATATATATATATATATATATATATATATATATATATATATATATATATATATATATATATATATTAAAAAAAACAAAGATGATGTATGTGACTTACCAAACGAAAGCACTGGCATGTCGATAGACACACAGACAAACACAAACATACACACAAAATTCAAGCCTTCGCAACCAACGGTTGCTTCGTCAGGAAAGAGGGAAAGAGAGGGAAAGACGAAAGGATGTGGGTTTTAAGGGAGAGGGTAAGGAGTCATTCCAATCCTGGGAGCGGAAAGACTTACCTTAGGGGGAAAAAAGGACAGGTATACATTCGCACACATACACATATCCATCCGCACATACACAGACACAAGCAGACATTGGTAAAGGCAAAGAGTTTGGGCAGAGATGTCAGTCGAGGCAGAAGTACAGAGGCAAAGATGTTGTTGAATGACAGGTGAGGTATGAGTGGCAGCAACTTGAAATTAGCAGAGGTTGAGGCCTGGTGGGTAACGAGAAGAGAGGATATACTGAAGGGCAAGTTCCCATCTCCAGAGTTCTGACAGGTTGGTGTTAGTGGGAAGTATCCAGATAACCCGGACGGTGTAACACTGTGCCAAGATGTGCTGGCCGTGCACCAAGGCATGTTTAGCCACAGGGTGATCCTCATTACCAACAAACACTGTCTGCCTGTGTCCATTCATGTGAATGGACAGTTTGTTGCTGGTCATTCCCACATAGAAAGCTTCACAGTGTAGGCAGGTCAGTTGGTAAATCACATGGGTGCTTTCACACGTGGCTCTGCCTTTGATCGTGTACACTTTCCGGGTTACAGGACAGGAGTAGGTGGTGGTGGGCGAGTGCATGGGACAGGTTTTATACCGGGGGCAGTTGCAAGGGTAGGAGCCAGAGGGTACGGAAGGTGGTTTGGGGATTTCATAGGGATGAACCAAGAGGTTACGAACGTTCATCCTATGAAATCCCTCTAGGTGCCCTACCAGTACTCTGCGCGCTGCCCTGCCCTCATCCATTCGAGCTACGTGACCCGCCCATTGCAGCCTATGTGATTTAATAATATTGATGATGTCAGGGCTTGAATAGAGTTCATGAACCTCTTTGTTATGCATTTTTCGCCACTCTCTGCTAATGTCATCCCTTTTTGCTCCAAAAATTTTCCTCCAAATTTTGTTTTCAAATACTCAAAACGGCTTTTCATTTTGCACAGTGAGAGACCAAGTCTCACACTCATACAGCATAACTGGTAGAATAATAGTTATGTACATTCTAATCTTTAAATTCCTAGACAATATCCGTGATAAAAGTAATCTATTCAGTGAGAAGTAGCACGCATTTCCCACCTGTAATCTCTTCTTCAGTTCAGAATCAATCTTATTTCTCAAAGTGATGTCCATGCCTAGATACTTAAATGTGTTCACTTTTTCAAACTGCATGTCTCTTAACATTTCCTGATCTACTGCTGTTGGCATTCTAGTAGTAACCAGGTATTTAGTTTTGTCTTAACTTATCCTTAGACCTACATCTTCACTAGCCTCGATTAACGCATTCACATTTGTTGTTACAGATTCTTTCCAATTGCTAGTGATGTTTAGACCATCTGCATACCCTAATATCTTAATATTTCCATTTAACTCCACACCCTCTGAATTATCTGCTGCCTATCGCACAATATATTCTAGGACTAAATTAAAAAGTAGCAGAGACAGGGCATCTCCCTGCTTAAGTCCGTTCTTTATTACAAATTCTTCTGACTCCAATTTCCCCATGTGTACTCTACCTTTTGTGTTTATCAAACTCACTTCTGTAAGTCTAACATACTTCTTTGGTATTCCAAGTTCCAAAAGAATTCTGTACAATTTTGATTGCAATACTGTGAATCATATGCTTTTGTAAAATCTATGAAAAGATTATGAACTGGTTTATTGCATTCCCATTTCTTTTCCAAAATTTGACACAGGGTGAATATTTGGTCTATAGATGATCTGTTCCTCCGAAAGCCGGCTTGGTAATCCCCCACAATTTCATCTGCATATGGTGTAAGCCTGCTTAGCAGAATATTCAAGAAAATTTTGGAACATACTGGTAATAGCGATATCCCTCTATAATTACTACAATCCATTTTGCCACCTTTCTTAAAAATTGGGATCAGAATCGACTCCTGCCACTCTTCAGGTATCATCTCTGAGTTCCATACTTTAGTTATCACTTTGTGAACTACTTCCACCAATTTCTGTCCTCCATTTTTAACTAATTCTGCAGTTATGTAATCTGATCCTGGCGCTTTATGGTTTTTCAATTTGTTGATTGCATCTCTTACTTCCTTTAGCATTGGCTCAGGTATCTGGGGTTCTGCTGTATGTATTTTGTACGCCTGATCATTTCCTGCTTCCTGGTGTACATTTAATAGATGCTCAAAATACGCTCTCCATTTACTTAATATAGCACTGGGGTCTGTCAGTATTTCCCCAGCATCCCCTCGAAGTGCATTTGTCCTAGCCTTGAAGCCCTTCCTATACCCATTTATGTCTAGGTGAAGTTCCCTAATGTTTTTTGTTTTACTGTTTGTTTCCATTTTTGTAATTTGATAATCCCTCTTGTTTGCCCATAGCCTACAACCAACTTCCCTTCTCAAGTTCAAGAACTCCTCTCATTTTCTGTCTCCCATTCTATGTCAATCTAATCGCGCTTTTCTCCTTTCCTCTACCAATTTCTTGCATTCCTCATCAAACCACGGTTTCCTCCTGTTCTTCTTAATTGTACCTATTGTGACCTTTGCTGCCTCTTTGATATTATTCCTCACAGTGATTCACTGTTTATTTATATCCTCGTCTTCATCTTCCTGTGTCCTGAGAGCATCAAACCTATTTGAAATTTCTATCATGTACCTTCTCCTAAATTTTTCATCATGTAGCTTGTCAGTATTGAACCTAACAAGTTCTGCATTGTGACACTTGATATTGCTGTAGATAGCCATTGGTGAACTTTGGCAACTACAAGAAAATGATAAGAATCACGGTCTGCTCCCCTGAAAGTCCTAACATTTTCTATACTAGTGTGCCATCTCCAATCTAAAAAAAACATGATCAATTTGGTTTCGGGTGTGTCCATCTGGAGAGACCCAAGTTGCTTTATGAATGTCCTTCCTTTTGAAATATGTGCTCTCAACAGTCATGTCTTTTGAAACGGCAAAATTAACCACCCTTGTGCCATTATCATTCGAAGTGTTATGCAAACTTTCTTTCCCAATTGCAGGCCGGAATGCTTCCTCCTTCCCTATCTTCGCATTAAAATCACCTATGATTAATTTTGTATCATACGAGGAGAACTCATCCCACAGTTGATCTAGTTATTCATAAAAGCCGTCTTTAACAACCTCTTCAGTGTCCTCAATTGGTGCGTGTACATTAATTACTACTAGTCTATTCCACCTGTCGGACAACACTATAACTGATAGTCAGTCACTAATGAACCTTATATCTCTGATTGCGTGAAGCACTTTTCTTTGTACTGTGAAACCTGTTCCGAAACTGTGAGCTTCCGCACCTCCATAGAAAAATATATAGTTACCCCTCTTTATGCTACCCTCCCCCTGTCACCGAGTTTCTTGAATAGCTGTAATGTCTACATCATATCTATCTAATTCATTTAATAATGTCTGGAACGTTCCTGGCCTGTTCAAACTTTTAACGTTCCATGTTCCCAACCTGAAAGTTCCTTTCGGCCTGAATCTCTTTGAAGTAGGTTCCACCTGGAGATCCGAATGGGAACCTAGTTTACCTCCAGAATATTTTACTTCAAAGGGACCCATGCCCATTAATGTTGCTGATTCTTGATGCATAGATTTGATAGTAAGAGAAGAAGAAACAGGGATGGTTCATCACGCCATTGCCTGCTCCCCACCGGCTGTCCGCGACTGCTTATTTTTTGTATTCGCAGCTACCCTTCCTATCTGAAGGCTGTATCCCCTATGCACAGCCTGGGGATGCGCTGTGCCATGGTGGTAGGGGCCCACAAAACAGATCTTGTTTCACAGTGGGATAAATGTCCTAAGAGTTATGACAATTATTTTTGAAATAATAAAAAGTTTACTTACTTTTTTCTGTCTTTATTGTTTTCATGTGACTGCCACTTATAGATGCTTTTCTTTTATCCAGGTTTCCCCACAAATTTTGGATGCTGTATTTAATATATCATGTCTGAGATTAAGGGAGAGTGCATATCTTTGGGACTTTGCTTGAAGAATATTTGTGATTGTACTGAAAATAGATGAAATTACTTTATATACCATGATGAAGTATGGATATAGAGGAGAGGAGATGGGATTTCAAATAAGAATTGTTATATTATATGCATAAATTGGCAAATGGTTGTATTTTCTGCACATTTTCTGCACATTCTGCATTATTGTACTAAAGCAATAGGCAGGATTAAACCTAAAAAAACTAAACTCTGTCCTTACAGGCCTTGGTGTCATGCTGAGTAAGGACTTAAACTTCTGTCAAGCCAGCTTGGATCAGACATTCTGTTGTTTCCTAAATCATTTCTTAAATAAGCCACAGATAAATTTTTCTTCTGTCATTTTCCAGTTTAGAGAGTTCTCTCCAACCATCCAAGGTTGTAAAATGGCCAGGAAACTTGGCTCAGATCTGGGAGGATGACAGATCAAATCCCAGTCCAGCTATCCTGATTTAGGTTCCCTGATTTCCTTAAATCAGTTAAGGCAGATGCCAGGATGATTCATTAGAAAAGGACATAATCCGTTTCTTTCCTCAATCTTCTTAAATCTGAGATTTTGCTCCATCCATAATGCCCTCTTTAACATTGGATCATTAAACTCTATTCTTTCAAGAATGGTTCAAATGGCTCTGAGCACTATGGGACTTAACTTCTAAGGTTATCAGTTCCCTAGAACTTAGAACTGCTTAAACCTAACTAACCTAAGGACGTCACACACATCCATACCTGAGGCAGGATTCAAACCTGGAACTGTAGCGGTCATGCAGTTCCAGGCTGTAGTGCCTAAAACCGCTCGGCCACCCCGGCCGGCAAACACTATTCTTTCATCCTTCAATTAGC